>NW_028277166.1:11641250-11950000 GCF_051122295.1 Plectrocnemia conspersa | reverse complement strand
TCATGAGATGAAAAAAATCTAGTTAAACATAATCTGTGATGATTGATCGGAATTATAATTAAACAATAATTACTAATTCTAATCTCCCAGATGCGATAGAAATTAAGAACACTAAGGTCTATATGGGATTCGAACCCAGATCTTTCAGAATAAAAATCAGAGATTTATACCATTCGCCTAAAATGTTGGTAATTTTTTTTGTGTTATATAAAGAAAATACATATCAGATAAGTGGTTCTTATATGTATAGTTGTTTTTTTAGATTTATAGTTTTAACAGTCAGTCGTGCTTTGTTCGTTGCTGCCTAAGTACTCTACATTAAACTTATGCAAATGGGGTTATCGGAATATTTTGAATCAAAGCTTCCAACGTTTTATGCTTAAAGAAATTTAAAATTGGCCTAAAAGTAGGGGAAAGTTATATATTTAGAAAGATATTTATAACCTTAATTATGTTTTGAATTATTAAAATAAAAAAATGAAGAGTGACTTTTGGTTTAATTTAAGAAAACGACATTTATTTCGGGATTACTTTATATTAAATATATTTAATTAAATATTTATATTTACATTTTTGACTAATAAACAGTTGTAAGTGTAATTAAAAGTTCACAGTTTATTAAAATATTATTTCATACCCAGCTCCATATATCTATCATACGTTCGCAGAAGCATAAAAAAGTTCTGCTTTAATTTTCATCCAAAACTTGATTTCATGTTAATTAAAATCGGAGAGTACGCTTTTAAAAAGCTATAATGTAATTTATAGCACGCATATGAAACTTTCATATACGCCATTTTGAATGGAAGTGAAAAATATATTATAATCAGAAATATACATTGAGTTATTATTATATATATATGATATTTAACATATAGTGTCAAATTAATGACAGATTTCTAGACTTAACCACTGCCTTTAAAATCGAAAATTATGACGCTGAAACGAAAAACGAGATATATCAAGTAATTATGAATATCTATAGTCGGAGTTTGTTTTTAATTACGTCTAACTTGAGAGTTCACAGGAAATTGGCGACGAGCACTTTTTTTAAGAGTCTCTTTGTTCATCTCCGGAGAAATTGGACGTTTGGGAATAACTTTGTCATGAAAATTTATATAGATAGTAAATAAAAATAAGTGTAACAAATTGTTTTTAATATAAAAAGAGCTTTTTTTAGGCGTGGGAATACAACGTTGTATATGCAAATGGAGAGGATCAAATCAATGGATGTATTCGTCGTATAAAAGGCATTTCGAATGTTAAACGTAGCGGAAGAAAAGGCACTGCTGGATTCGTAAGGATTCATGATAAAATCATGTACATGTATTAAAGGTAAGTTGCTGTTTAAAACGTGAATAAATAAATATAGAGAAATTATTATTATTTAATATATTATATATACAATTTATGATTGAATCTGAAAAGGATTATCAAGGATAATTAATTAATTTGGCATAGCATTCGTTATATGACAAACAACTTACACAAAATACTATCAAAATAAAGCGAATTAATACTAAAGCTTCAAAAGGTGGCAATTCATTTATATTAAAATGTTTTAATAACATTTTGGTTGTAACTATTATGTATATATTTAATTATTATTTTATTCAAGGGGTAAATTGATATTAAAAGTATAATATCTAAGAAACTCATATATTATATTGATCGTTTATATAATGATAGAGAATCTGTTCGTGAGAGCTTTATTGAAAGCTCGCAAGGGTTTCTAAAGTTCTCTCTCACGTACGAGTAAAGTTTTAAAGACGTCATAAATTTCAAAATGCCCATTTTAAGAAGTGTGCGGCGATGGTTCGAATGCGATGATGATGATGATGTATCGAGTAATTAAATCTTTATGGCGAATGTTTTTCGTGTCTTTTTTTCGGCACCATCGTAAAAATTTATTTTAGGTGTAGGTTTTACTGAGCTATAATTCGCGCGAGGCTTAATAAACTACCGATGCGTGATCACACCGCGAAGCAGCAGTAAATTTTCCAGAGGGGGATATCGAGGGGAAAATTTGATGAAAATACACAATGTTTTGTGTTTGTTGATAGAAATTTCGTGCGAATTTTATGGTGTCGTTCGCACGCAGTGGCGATAATTGTGCCGCATTGTTGTTTCGGTTTTGAAAATTCAGTATGGATTTTGCAATTTTAATGTGCGGAAAATTCAGTAATGAAATTAAGCAAAGAATGATCAAAAGTCAGACGACTGGTTCTTAAATATTTCAACTGCTGTGAAACGTTAAGGGAAATATTATTCACTAAAAAATATTACTAGCTATTGTTTAATGCGTGTGTACTATTGATTATGAATTTATAGAAAAATACCACTTTATTTAATGTTTATTCTAATATTGTTATTGTTTTTTTTAATATATATATTCGACGCTAAAAAGCTCATTAAAAAAATTCAATGATTAAATTTGTGCAGAATTGTTTATGTAAGCAGCAAAAGCTTTCTTGTCGTATTCGATATCGTCGTATATTTAGAGTCAGCCAACCAGAAGTTTTACAAAGGCTGCGTCAAGTCGTGTTTATATATTTTAGTAAAAAGTTTTATTAAAAAGATTTTTTTATTTATATACTATTTTTTTATATTAACATAATAATACTGACAAATATTTTTATCAATTAATTTATCAATTCAAGAGAAATTATCAGTTATAGTTAGTAAATTGTATTTAATTAATAGTTTATGGTTAAATAAAAAGCTACAAGTAATTCAGTAAATTGTTAAAATTTCAAAATTCTAAGTGGATTAAAACAGCATAAACAAATCCTCATTAAAAGGATAGTAGTTTTATTATACTGCTGAGAAGCTCAGTTCCATATATTTGTAATAAAATAAGGTTACTTTTGAAGGTATTAAACGCATTCATGTGATTAAGGCAATGATCCTGATTGTCACTTGAAACAAGAATGTGTTTATATCTTTGAATCAATTTACCTTTAAGCGGGTTTAATCTCAATTCACCTTGTCTTTGACACGATATTAAATAAATTGCAGGGACGGTCGCTCAATGTGATAGAAATTAGCAAGAAAATGGTATGCTTTTCACATTGTATAATAAATTTATTTTGCTGGCAGAAGTATTTAAACACTTCTTTGGTTATCCTTTAAATAAAACTAATATGCCATTTACTATTTTAAAAAAATAAATATAAAATAAACTGATCAATAGATTTAATGGATTCTAATGATAAAATGGAGTTGCGAGGGTCCTTAGAATTTTTCGAGCTATTAAATAATCTGCGAATATTTTTTCCCTTTTAATTTACATATTTCTGTTTTTGAAGAATCACTAAAAAAGTCATTAGTTTTTGACTGGTGGAAGATTCTAGGTTTTTTAAATATTTAATGATATCAATATCTGGTTTTTACGATTATACAATTTATCTTTTGTGGCGATCACACATATAGGCACATTTAGTAGGGCGATTGTCTCATTGTTAATGACCGTGAGCAAAAACGTTTATTCATTATCAATGAGACAAATATCATGGCACAAGAGGGATTTCTTTTGACCACACAATACGTTAAGAGAATCCTTTTTATGACAAAACGGTACAGAATTTATATTGATGATTAATTTATTATGATTTCAAATCGTTTTAACAAAAAAATTAAGGTCCTTTCGGCTGTCAATAATAATTGTGAGAAAATTAGCAATAGCTGTTGCAACTTTTCGACAATTATATAAAAAAAACATTCTTAGATTATCGAAAAAGAAAAATAGCACTTAATCGTTTTGCATTCTGCCGATTCTTAAGCGTAATTTATTTTTATCAAAGTGGATTCTAAGATCACTAAAGCAAAGATAAACCGCCGGCCGGTTAGAGTAATAGAAAATCACAAAAAAATTTTTGCTCAGTCAAATATTTTTGATCTTCCAAAACAGTATGCATATTTTTAAACATCTGACACAAGCACCTTTGGAAAGGTTTTTTATTTTAGTGTCTTTCTTTTAGTATTAATGCAAAAATAAAGCGAGTTCGAGTGTTAAATATTTGCTCAACATTTTTTGTCATTCACAAACCCTTATTAAAACTTTCCAAGGAGTATGCGTATTAGGCAAGAACCCGCCTTTACTTATGCAATATTATAAAAAGAGCAGTGGTTGTAAATATTTTAAAAATATTCATAAAATTTAATTTTGTATAATTAAAAAAAAGTTTTATAAGAAATCTCGAAAAATGAAAATTCTTAATTTTCCATTTTTCTCGAGAAATAATGACGAATCGTTGAATACATTTCGCGAAAAGTAAATTGTTTGTTTATAATTTTACTACTGAAAGATTCTTTTAGACGCGAAAAAATATTTTGTGAAAAGATTTTACTTAGCAAATATAATAAATAAGCTTATGAAAGATTATTGATCGGAGGGCTAGTGTGATGTTGATAATTTTTAATTTGTAGATAATAATATAATATATGAAATATTCTCCTCTAGTGCTCAGCTGATATTGATATTCCGTTTGAACGCTGGATTGCTCTAAAATTGAAGTATTCCAATATCGGTCACCGTAATTAATTTTGGTCCAAAGCAGCACCACCCTTCAGTGCGGGTATCCTTCGGTATGCGGGCGCGCGACGTCGGGATTGTTCGTCAATAACAAAGCGTCCAGGGAATTCGCTGGAATTCGCGCCATCCGTCAATTCCAGACGCCGACGAGAGCAATGATATACCTACGGCCTCTCGCAATACCTGGGGTGTTGTTCGCGACTTGTCCTGGGATTGATTAGCCCATTGTTCGCACGGCTCTGAGATTGCACATCTTCTCGTGCCACAGACCGAGGGATTCCAGACGTCTCGCGCACATTCATCCGGTCGTAAATTACGGCGTACTGATACCGATGGTGGAGACGTACTCATAAACGGATTTCAGACCTTCGAAACAACGGGCAGGTGATGGATGGATGACGATTAATCAGCGACGGCGTCTGGGTTGTTATCTCTTGTATCCACAATGGAAACGGATATACCACACGGCGTGTACGGATAATGTACCGTTTTTTAAATAGGAATTTTGGTGTATGTCTTCAATTTTAAATTAAATTAAATTTAAATTATGGAGTGTAAATTTACAAGCTGATTGAAACTAATATTGTGTTTCAATTTTGTATTCCATATACAAAATAATCTCAATATTTTTACCTACTATGTATATAAACATGGTATACTCTTAAAGCAGGTTTGATCTTCTAGGCCATATTGCCTGACAAAAATTGTCAAGGGCCGCATATATAATTTAATATATATTTTATACAGTGTAATCCATATTACTAGTGGATCGATTACAACTTTACTTTTTACACATATTATACTTTATGTGAACACTGAGCTTGTTTTTTCGATATCTAGTTTAATAATATGCATACCAATGCAACACTATTTTAAAGATACTCTTCTAATGTTTTTTCCTTTAATTTTACTTATTGTATGCTTCATACGGAAAAAATAAACGTACCTCCAAAAAGGCCGTCATAAGGTATTTTATATTATGCAGTTATAACTTATGTAAGTTTATTAAAGATGCTTGAATAAACAATACTCAAGATTACATATCTGATTTAAAATCTATACAATGTGTCGATGTCAACTGAGAATATATTTTAAAATCTACTTTCAAAGTCATATAATTAAAGCCGCATATTTCTTGCTGTTTACGTGGCTTTAAACTTCAGACAGTTTTAAAGTGAATTAAGTTACTGTATATATTTTTGGATAGGCACAATTTTAATTAAATTTAAAATGCCATCGCTGTCTAAAACATTTAATTCGTTATTTTATGACAAAAATAAACAAAGTATTTACATCTGTCAAAATGAATGATTAATCACTTATATTAAAAAAATATTATTTTTGATTTTTTTCTTATGTAATCAATAGAGCTAAAACACACGCTACTAAAATAATTTTAAAGGAGATTTAAAATAAAGATATCGTATAAGGTTTACAAATATACCATTAAATAGTTTATTGATGGTTAAAATGAATTTATAAACGTAGATATTTTCATCGATTTCAAAATGTTAAGCTAAAATTAAATAATTTCATAGGGTTCAATTATACTTGATGATAATAATCGGCATGTTTTCATTATGTATATATATATTATCTGTAAGCCTTTCATTACAACAACTATTTTTGGCAATTTATTTCCAAATATTTAATTGAAAATTAAAAAGGCCGTGTGTAAAGAAATACATTTATCGAAGAAAATTAAATAAAAGTTATCATATTTGAATTTCTTTAATTCATCTAAAATGCATTTTTACAGATTGTATGAATTAATAAATTAATAATAAAATGGTTACAATATGTATTTATACAAATGTGATGGTATATCTCAACTAATTTATGGGTTAGTCGATAGTTAGCCATATACTAAAATTCCCTTGAATAATATGTACTGTATATTTTAAGTACATTATCTACTTCGTTGTCGATAAAGGTAACACACACATCAGAGTTACACTAATAAGTATAAAATTTGAATTAATTAATTAGTTTTTTCAATTTAGATCACCGATTTTATTTTTGAAAATAAATTACAATAATATTACTTATTTTTTGATAGCTATAAAAGTTTTAATGGAATTTATTGAAAGCTCTAGGTTATTTAGTTAATAAAAAAAGATGCAATATATTATTTATATTATTACATCAAAAAAAATCTTAGCTTGTAATTTATACATAAAACATTGCCATAACAAAATTTTAGGTGTTTTAATGTTATGAAATATTTTTTATTAAATTTTGATTAAATACTCGTATTATTTGTAAATAAACATTTTATTAACTAGTTTGATCAGTATCACTTATTTCATTTTATCGAACACCGTGTGATGTGATTACCCTCGTCTAAACTAATATACGAATTAATTTAAAGAAGGATAATAAAAACAGAGTGGTTTTCTTGTTACGATTATTAAGGTGGAAAGTCTATTTAGCTTCGAAAAACTTTGTCGCATACTAGTTAAACGCTCGTTAGTATTCAATAGCTGCCTTGTTATAATAATTATAATTGATTTTTTTGTTCATGGAACTAGGGAAAAGTTTTTGGTTGAGATATACTGTTCAAAATCGTAAGTTGAATTGGTTATTATGCAAATTTAGGATTCTTTTGAATATTTCAGAACATAATTAAAGTTTATCCAATATGAAATATTTCAAGGTGAAATAATATGAACGGTAAATTGAATTACGTGGTTATTAATGCTGTGTAATAAAATATTCAACTTTTTTAATTGAAAAAATTGTGCATAAATAATGGACCACTGAAAATGAAAATTAATATGCTTTATTGTTAAGATATACATAGAAAAAATACAAAGTTTTTTTATTGTATTATATTAAATTACAGTTTTTTAAAAATCATCTACGCTTTAAATTATGCAAAAAGTGAATATTATTAAGCTTCGTTACAATTACATTTAATTTGAGTCAATGTTTAACTGTGTATTTTTTATTGTATTAAAAAGCATAATTATTCAAATGGGATTATAAACGAAGTAAATATTTGTACTTTGAAATTTCGGGAGAGTTTTCATAGAAAGCACTGACAAGAACAACAAGAAAATATTTCGTCTCTTTCACGTTTATTATCACGACAAACAACACCTTTGCCGAAACACGGAAATTATTTCAGAGCCCGAAAAAATTTGCTCCATTATATTTTCAAAGCTGGGAAAATAAATATAGCGCTTTGGAAAACCTTCCTTTACATTCGCCGCAGGGATGACAAAAAAGGCAAAGTGTGAAAAAATCTCACGCACAAAGGTCAGATCCAAATTGATGTAATTCACTCTGCGTTTATACGACAATTTTACAAAAATCAACAAAAAGCGCTCAAATTGCCGAACAAATTTTCTATGAGAACATAAAAGTAGAATTTGTGAGCTTTTTGCGAAACTTTCGAGTCATAAAATAACAGTTATTGTGAAATTCTGATATAAAACTGTTCCGATGGGAAAGATTGCTATGTATAATATATAATAAGTTAATCATATTTGGAGATTTTTATGGTATTTTTTCAAACTATTTTCATTCGTGCAAAGTATTGTACAATATAAACAGCACAAGTTTCAAGAGTTATGTGTATCAATGAATAAAAAGCAGTATAATAAATTACCAACTACGTATAACTGAAATACAATATTTTATATTTGAAACGCACATATAATCTAAAAATCCTTTAATAAAAAATGAGAACAGTGACTAGAATGTCTATTCTTTAAATATTTTTTTATTAAATATTTTTATAAAGCAACAAAAGAATGCTTTTATGATGGCTACTGTAATTTCCATTTCAGAAATTATTTTTAAATTTAATTATGCTACCGAGCGGAAAATAAATCCTTAGGCCAATTTGTTATATAGGTAAAACATATTATTATATTTCTGGTCCTTGATCAAAATGTAACAATATTTACAATTTTATCAGTAACAATATTTATAATTTCCAGCAATGTTATCGTTTTTATCATATTTCATTATTTTTTATTTTGACTAAAAAAATATAGAATGCTATAGAGTACCGAATAAATTAATTTTAATCTAAAATGTTGTTGCAGATCAAAAATATTTGTTTCGCTAAAAAACCGCTGTAAAAAATTACTCAGTATTTTTTTTAGTTATATATTGAATTATCTGAGTTTGTTAGTTTTTTTTAATAAAAAAAGAATTTCTAAATAAGTAATTACAAATATTTTTTGTATATCAGTGTGTATAGAATATTTTAAAGGCAACTAAAAAAATAAATGTGTCATTGAGCAATTTTTTTTTGTAAAATTTTCAAAGATGATTATATATATAACTTTTAAATATTTTTTAATTTCATTAGCATAAAATGGAGGCTTAAACGTAAAAATATTTTGATAGCCCCCTTTTCACAATGTCTGCATTTTGATTATTATCCATCTATTAATATTGCAGCAATCGAAATAATTAGTAGTCGGAAGGAGCAAGGTCTGGAGAATAAGGTGGATGAGATCAAATCTCCTAATACTTCACAAGTTAAGCGACTGTTGTTTATTAAAAGCAATTCATAAAATATATAATTTTGTAAAAACTATTATTTTATTGTAAATTTTAATGTCGGAATACGCAGTCTAAATGTGCACAAACATGGACATAATAGAAGGCGCACTTAGTTATCAATGATCAAAGCACGTGTTAAAATTTAAGTTTAAAAAAATATATTTTCCTATTAAATAAATATATTAAAATTCTAACGATAATTTTAAAATCAATAATTAATATTTATAGTTTATTAATAAAGTATATAAAACTGTAACATAAAGGCATTACTAAACTAAATTATTTGTTTTTAATATGAATATAGATTTGAATGTCTGTATATATAATATATTATATATAAATGCATTAGTGTTCGTTATTACCTAATAGCTTTAAAAACCAGGTAGCTTGCAATACGAATAAAACTAAGAAAAAAGTAAATATGTACACTTCATTACTTAATTTTGATCTATCTTAGAAGTTCGTGTAATTGCCCCAAATAAATATTGACTTTAGAAGTTGTAACGAGTAAACTGTAAGTGGAATTGTTTTTAAGTTCATTTAGAATGGTGGAATTATATTGTGATTTATTTTTTAATTAAGATTATTTGAACTCTTTGTTAATTACTACTTATCGAAAATTAGATAATAAAATAACTATTTAAAATAAAATTGACACCGTTAAATTAATTAATGCTCTTAACGAGACACTTGATACGTTTGAAGAACATCCTTGGTGTTTTCTTTCGTTATTTAAGGACCTCTCAGCATTAGCTCATCGTCCAATTAAGTTTCATAAAATCTTTAAGCAACCAAGGCTTTTATAATGATGGAGAATGTTCACAGCTAGATAGCTTCTAGCCCAGTCTTGATTTATGACAGGTACCGAGCGAGGTCTCGTATCCAGTTTAAGGGCACGAACCTATCGGTAAACGCCCTGTAATTGTGGGCACCGTTATTTATTATATCTCCAACGTGAGCCGCAAAGTATTATATCACCTTTTCGGAACGTACACGTAGATATTATATAGAGATTTAAGCAAATAACGACGACACGTCTAGGGTCAGGCCATGCGGTAAAATGACCCAATCAATATCCTCAGCACTATTAATATCCTCCTTTGTGTCTGATCTTTCTAATTAAGCATGACAATGTGCTAGTTTCAGTTGAATAAATCACTGATTGAACATTTGCCTCCGTTTTATTTATAAATATAGAATTAATAACGTTTTTTACATACATACATACCACGAAATTTTGATTAATATAGTGTCAATGAAAGAAGGTGGACTTACCTGAAACAAAGAGAGAGAAATTGTTAAATATTACATAAAAGAGCATAACAAATAGAAAATAAATTATGTAAACGGTCGAGCCGTTAGTTACAATCGTACATTTTGCATAAGCGAGCCGTTAGTCTGTTATTTGCAAGGAACGTAAAAGTTATCGACGCCCAGATCCGGATCGGGGCCAAAGGGTATTTGTATTTCATAAATCATTCGTTTTTTCAGTCGTTATAAATCAAAAAAATGAAGAAAAAAATAAGCGATTTCCTGCGTTCGGAAATCTCTGTGAGTATTATCCGGGCGATTCAGGAAAAATACTACAACACGTGGGGGTGGTTAAAAAGTTGTTTGGGAATTATTTTGTAAAGTGAAAAAAAAACTTTTTTCATAGAGAAAAGAAGAAAATAATATTATAGGCACAAGTTGCTCCATTAAAAATAATATTTTTACAAAAATAACTTTTTGATTAAGTTTTTATTATTATAAATATTTGGAGCATGTTGTAAGCCGGGAAAATAACCGCAAGGTACTGAAATGATAATCCAGAACTGTGGGTTAAATTCGCGTAGCAAAATTGACTTCATTATATTAAAAATACGCTATTCAATAAAAATGGCTTCGGCAAATTTGAAGTGTTAATTAGAGCTTACAATTTTTAAAATAGCGGCCATAGATTCTCACATTCAGTTTGTAAGGTATTGCCATAATACCTATTCGTCGATTTTAATTGTGCTCCGTTATAACTAGGGATTCTGTGTCGAGACAACCCGGGAATTTATTCCCGAGAATTCAAAGATTTTTTGCTGTCTCGAGTCCCGGGAATTTAAAAATTAATAACCCGGAACTCAGGACTTTCCGAAGTGCAATTTTACAAAAATATGTAAAGAGCGAATTTGATGTCGAGCTTAATTTATGTCTCGATATGAAGACAAGGTGGAATTCCTTATTACCCATGATCTCGAGATTTCGAAAGTTACGAAATTGCATTACAAAATCATTAATTGATCTTGGCATCGGCCAAATTTGGAATGAATCGAACATTCACGTATTGGAAAATATTTGTGAAGTACTCACTCCTATAAAACTGGCAGCTGAAGCTCTAAGTCGTCGAGATGCCACTTTATTAACTTCAAAAATTATTGTTAATTTACTTTTAAGAAAAATATTTGAAATCAACACAACTCTGTCGCACGAACCACCAAAATATTTCAACGACTAGAAATAAAAAAATCAACTTTAAAAAGGAGTTTCAGATATTAGATTCAACTATCAAGCGAACCCCGAATCTAGAGCTTTTATTCAAATCATTGCTTACAATTAAGCCAACATCTACAGAAAGCGAGAGAGTTTTTTCTACATCTGGAATATTTGCCACAAAAACCAGGAACAGGCTATGTAATTCATCATTAAACGCCTTGGTGTTTTTAAAAACATATTTTTCCTTACAAAAGTAAAGGTTTTAACTTAATATTGATATAAATATTTCGATTAAAAAAATTGTAATAAATTAAATTGAAATAAATATCGAATAAAGTGTTTTTAAATTGTTTTTAATAATAATAAATTAATTAAAGTTAATAATAATAAGTTAATTTTGTAACATACTTTTTTTTCATGACTATACGAAAAATAATCAAAGTCTCGAGTCCCGGGAATCGAAAAAACCCGAGACTTTAGAATCCCTAGTTATAACACATTAGACTGACTATAACAAAATATATATGTATATACTATTTCTAAATTTAATATTTACTTTTTTTGAAATAACATTTCATCAACTGAGGTTCGAACTTCGTCAAAATTTATTTAAAAAAAATTGTGACGCACACCTGTTTTTGAAATAATAAAGCGTGGGCCTTTCTAATATTTTGTTTTGTTCAACGAATGAGTTCTGCGAATTTCGGTCATACTAGAAACCACCGATTCTATTCACAAATGTTTTTCGAAGACGTAATAGCATTTTTTGCATGGATTTTGGAGCGGCACTTGTCACTCGGGTATATATAGGAAAAACTATACAAATTGTCTCATTCTAACATTTTTTAAATTTTATTCGAGATAGCTTAAGCAAATATTTGAGCAATTGTTAGAATATTCATATAGTTGAAAATCAGACGGGACGGCAGAAAAAATGGCAGTGTTACGAGCCAAGTAAAAAACGCCTATTTTAAAAACTATTTAGCACTAAAAAGCACTACGTTTTTTGAGATTCACTTTGCGTAAATATAATCATCATTGAGCTTTGTGTATATATATATATATATATATATATATATATATATATATATATATATATATATATATATATATATATATATATATATATATATATATATATATACACATATAAAGCCTTACGTATGATCAATCCGTGAGTAATCACCCTCATTAAAAGCATGTCCTTCCGCGATGGCAACGTTGCGCCTAATGGTCGCTATTGTGCCGAACGTCGGAAATGGCGCCGCTGAGAAAACCCCTCG
This sequence comes from Plectrocnemia conspersa, assembly GCF_051122295.1. NCBI lineage: Eukaryota > Metazoa > Arthropoda > Insecta > Trichoptera > Polycentropodidae > Plectrocnemia > Plectrocnemia conspersa. The sequence goes on along the minus strand of NW_028277166.1, from coordinate 11,937,199 downwards.
CGGAATGAAATTATCATTCGCCGTCATACAAAACACAAACAACGTATACTATATTCTTTGCCCTCGCGATGAAAACTTGACACGTTTATCGGGAGCTTCACATCTAAGCGAAAGCTGTCTCGAAAAGTTCGCTCCATTACGCACCGCTCCATATTTATTAGATCCATCATATCAGGTCACTACGAAAAATTTGCGCTTGTTTATTTGAAGAATTTTGAAACATTTTAAATAGGTAAGGATACATTTTTTTTGGTCAAAGCATATTTAAAACCTTTTCGAGTACAAAAGCGCACCCCTTTCTTAATATATAAATAGTAAGAAAATATCTTCAAACATTTTCTTCTCCATTTAATTAATATTTGTTTTTATTTTGTGATTTTTATTTTTATACCTTTTGTAATATTATATAGTATTTATATTTTAAAAGTATTTTTTTTCATTCAATTTAAACATTGGTAAATTAGATAATAGAAAAAATGTTCAATGGGATATATTACAAAAAAAATATATACCAAAAAGAAAGATTCTATTGTTTGAGTATAAAAAAACCAAGCTGAATAGAATTGAAACCTGACGTTGCGGCAGAGATTAGATTATTTTTTTCGTCAACAAAAAAGTGAAACGGCCTCAAGATTAAGCTCGAGCGAATTAACAAAGCGAAAGTTGGGACGCTTTAAAACGCAATTTCTCAACCTTACATTCCTGCAGATGGAATTAAGTGAGGCGCTTAATTAAATAAACTTCTGATACGGTGCCATTGTGCCCGAATTCGGGAACAACGAGGGTTAAACCGTTCTTTGGACCTCCGCGAACAAAATGAGACATTCTAGTCGGAAAGGTGAATTGAAAAAATATAGCCTTTTGGATGTCGGATATAAAGGTTTGAAGCTATGAATATTTTACATATATAATTTTTTCACTCATCTATGAAAGGAGTATATATTTTTTATTATACCCTTGCGCGCAATATGTGGGTGAAATGTTCAATTTCATATGCACCCTATGTCGAACGTTCGAAATAAAATGCGAAGAATGAGAATGCACTGGAGCATACAAATGAAACCTTAAAAATATAATATAAGTAACAGTGAAATTTTATATTAAAATAAAGCTTCAGTATTAGTTTAATATATTTTTTTAATAACTGTAAAAATTAAAAAAAATATATAATTCGTAAAGAACATACTATTGAATCATTGTATTACAATTTTATATGTATTATATTATTTTTTAAATATCATTGATTTTTATAATACTAGGTCTTAAATATATTATACACTATTTTTTATTAACTTTTTGACTTGATTGTTATAAATATTTCTATATATTATATAGAATAATTTTAATTCAAATTTTTAATTCAAGACTTTGTATTTTTTCTGGATATTTTTCAGAAAAATGTCGAAAAAAGACTTAGCTGCATTGCTTAATACTGCTGCATAAGAAAGGTAGATCCGTGCGAGACGGTAAAAAATATGCATGCTTTCTTTAAAGCTTTTATTAAATCGAAAGCAAAAAAATGTTTACTATTTTCTGAACCGCTTTAATCAGCTTTATCTTAGATTATGTTAAAAGTTAACAATAGTTTTATATAAAAATACAATATAAATTTTAGTAGCGATGGTTCATGAAATATCGTAAAGCAGTATTTTTTTGTGTCTATGCTTAGTATAATGGTGTTATGTCCTTTATTAATAATATAATTAATAGTAAAGTTAATATTATATAAAACTACGAGTTGTAATAATAAGTTTCAATAAAAATAAATTAGAGCCTCAGTATATTGCGAACAATTTATTGTACTACTCCAAATTCTTATAAAAATCCTTTGCATCTGCTCCAAATAATAATCACGAGCATTCAATTTGCTGTAAAAAGTGAAGTTTATTACAGGTATTGTAATTACTAGTGATTCTTTTAGATAATTATTGCTCAAAAAAAATGGCAAATTTATTAAAAAGTTTTCTCAAAAATTTTCATAAAGCATTCTTTGTTAAAAAAAATTGAACAAATATTTTTAAATGTTTTACAACGGCTGTGTTATTTTATACTGCTGCATAAAACGGGTGGGTCCGTACCAAACGTTTATCAGAGATCAGAAAAGATAGACGACTATGTCCTAAAATGCTGTTGTAGAAATGGAATCAAATTCTACCCAAATTATTCATCATTTATCAAAGAAATCAAACCAATCCGATTCAAAAATGCATAGACACATTCAAAAGATTGGGAAGGCTTGGAAACATGGTGTGTGAGTTTCATACGAACTGAGAGAAGAAAATAAGTCGATGCGTATCCATATATCCCAAGAGCTTTCGTTATGGAAGTTGAATCGCCTTTTCTTGATCATTTGATAACCAGAAATGAGAAATAGGTTATGTATGACAACAATAGTCGTAGAAGACAATGGTTATCCAAAGCCAAAGGGCAAGTAACAAAACCTACTTTGAAGCCCGGGCTCACTGTAATAAAAATTTATTTTTGTGTATGGTGGTATTGCAAATGGATTGTGCATTACAAAACTCTTAAACCTGGCTAAACAATAACAGAAAATCTATTTTTAAACAAAAATAGACCTGCACTTCTCAACAGAATTCAAATGCGCGTCACAATGTGGCGAAATTGATTGAAAGGAATTTGGATGAAAGATTTTATCTCATTCACCTTCTTATTCAGACCGAGCTTATTCCAACTACCATTAATTTCGATCAATGGAACAATGCATACAATGTGAAAAAGGACTGTCGGAATATTTTGCTTTAAAGCCTCCAAAATTTGACGCTTATGAAATTTATAAATAATCGAGAGATGGGAGAAGGTTATATATTAACAAAAAAATCATGCTTTAAACTATTAAAATAAGTTTTTGATTTAATAAAAAACGACATTTATTTTGGGATTACCTAATATAATATTTGTAATACAATCATTTTCCTCACAACAATATAAAAACTCGCTTTCTTATACTGAATCATTAGTATTTGTTATAAAAAAGGTTCTTTAATGATGCGTTTTATGTGTATCCGAAATAACTAAAAATAATATTATTTACGTAGAAATACAGTAGAAATCGTCAATACTAACATAAGTGTATTTATATAAAACACGATACGATTATCTGCTATGTTATTACTGACATATTGTCATTTTGTAATTTTATTACAAAATAATGTATTTAACTTCTAAAAAATTAAATTTTGGAACAGATAATATTTTTACGAAAATGTTTACCGAAATTTTCACATAAGCAGCACACGCTTTAATATATAATATAATGGAACATATTTTTCCAAAAATGGTGATTAATCAATTTTCAATATTTTCATACACATTACACGTACACACATTCAGTAAACCATCACTCATTCATTTAAACTGATGCTTCAATACAAACGATCCATCTTTATTTATAAGGTGTATTGATAAAATAGTCCATGGAATTTTATTTGTGAGCCTCCCTCTTATATATTATATTACAAAAAATACATAGATATATGGAACGTCATATCAGAATGTGCATTTTCTTTCTTCTCGTGTAGCTTCGCGTACATCAAACGAATTTCGGTTTGTTTTTTTAACAAAAATAGATGTTCGATGTCAACATGTGTCGTCTGGTTTGGAAAAAATATGGATGGGGGTAATATCGATTTTATTTCACCCGTTGTTCGCAAGTAACCACACGTGTGTTTTGTGTGAAAAAATATTTTGTAACGAATTTTTAAAGTAAATTTGCAAATAATGTTATAGTTTGTACCAACATTTATTTTTTAATGTAATTCCAGTTTAATGTTTGTTCCTTGTCTTTCGTAGTTAAGCTCCAATGGTAATAAAATAAATTTTATCAAGAGGTCGCATTACGAATTTAATGAGACACTGAGGGTCTAATGCTTTCGAAATAATCCTCTACCAAAAAGGGATAAAGCCGTTGATCTATTGCAAAAACGATAAAATAGTCAATTTTACTAAACTATCAGTTCATATCCTTTTAAATTAGAATTATTGCTAGATACCCCCAAAACGCATATATGTATGTAGTGATTTATTGACTTAATTTGAGATATTTATCACAGAATATATATTTTTTCTTAATAACATTTTATATATCACTCATTTGAAATAATATGTATATATATATATATTTTTAACTCAATAAAAATGGAATTAAATGTTTACTTAATATAAAACAAAACGACTCATATTTTATTGTCTGGCTATAAGATTCGGATGAAGGCTCTTAATATATATTTTTGTGTTCGTTCATTCGCATAAAAGTGACACAAAACATTTAACGCGAAAATTTCGGTTGTTCTTATTTATATGGAAACGAAACGAAAGAAGACCGAGTTTATAATTTAATCCTCAGTTTATTACCTAAAAAGCTTATCTCGCTTGGACGTTAATTATCATGAAGCAGATTTACGAGAGAGAATCTATAGTAAGCCCCTAAGAAATTATATAATAGCTAATTTGATGTATTTTACAATATATTAATTAATTGGAAGATTGTGCCCAATGGCCTTGGATCGTATTTGTGCGGTAGTGAGAGAAGTAAACCGAGTATTCGCAAAGTTCCAGGAAATCTCGTAATAGTTTTCGTTCCGTTTTCCGGAGGCTTTATTGGACTTTGGGATTTATATACGACGCGTTTTAAAGTAGTTTTAAATCTAAAATTGTGTATGTGTAACGATGTGAAAGATTATACATTCAAGCATGCTAGCGTAGGAAACAATGTATTTTGTGGTTATCCCTTATAGTATGCCATTATACAATTTTATATTTTTAAATATATGCGTTGCAATATAAGTTAGTTTTGAGGCTGTACGAAAATATTTTACAACCTAATAGTATTGGAATATTATTGTAATCTAACAACAGAGCTTTTAAGCATTGAATTTTTTAAATACGGTTGTTTAATTTCATTTTAAAATATTTATATAAAATATTAGTCAACTAAACTTGGTTTGTTATATTAATTAATTATCTAAATTAAAGTGCAAAAAAAAAAAAATAGTAAATATGTAAAGATTTATAGTGTTATTAGGTTTATTAAACCAGTAACTTTAGAGTGCTCCAATAAAAAAAACACTATACTAAATGCGAATAAAAACTTATAGCAGATTGGCTATAAATTGGGCTATAAAATATTTGTGTTTATCTTAGCAAGGGATATATTAGGTTTTGTTATTCACAATTTGCCATAAAATCTTGATTATATCAGTAATAAAATTACATATATTATTAAATTACATAGAGCGGTGACTTGATAATCAAAATAAAAATACATACTTTTTCTTTTAAAAGTAACTTTAGATTTTTGTTCAGTGTTTGGCAATTTAAAAATTACTTAAAATATCTTTTTAATATATTCTGTAATAATAATAATAATAATTAGAATTTAAATTAAATTTTATTGGCAACTTCCAGACACGTGTATGCTGGTCAAGTGACTTCCCAACTAAACCTCACAAAAATGCTATCACCGTTCTATTCGCTGACGACACATCCATTCTATGCTCTTATAAAAATCCCTATCCAACAGCAGATAAACTTTAACATAGAATAAAAATGGTTTGATATACGGCTAACTGAAAATTCCAGTAAAAGCGTCGCAGTAATCTTTGCTCGTAGGAGGAAAAAGCTTTCGCTGTCGATAAATTAGTAAAAATTTAAATGTGTAGCATATTATAGACTGGCAAAAAACGCCCAATTAATTAGGTTTCATTTTATATTCTAAACTTTCATAAAAATCTTATAAAATATTGGATAAACTGATTCTAAAAATTGAAGCAACCAGATCCAAACTTGACCGCAAAAATAATTTAAATATCAAAAACTGATTACATGTCTATAAATCTATATTTTGTGATAAGATCTAGCTTATTAAAATTTTTAAGGATTCGCGACGTAAATTTTTTGACATATTCTACAGAGAAATGTCTTCTGGATTTAATTATTATGTTTAAGAATGGCTCTTTTAATTTTATTAACTCGTTTTTTTACTTATATTTCGGTAAATTTTAATTATGCAGTGTTCGATATATTATTTGATAGTATTTGTAAATAAGAAAATTTTACCGTTAGTATCTATTTCATTGTTTATAGCTGTTGGGTTCCAAAAGGGGCTATGGGTTGGGGCTAAAATATTTTAAAAGTATATTATTTAATTTGAATAAAGTGGTCTAAGACGAATGAGAATATAACTAAGTTGTAATCAGACGAGATGTAATATCTGATGCAACTCGTGTAGAATAATGCGTAGGTGTATTTTAAGCTTCAAAGCTTATACTTTTGCATAAGATTCTACCATTTTTATTGTAGCTCTGTCTGGGTATGTAACGCTTTAGTGGGGCAAAATAAGCCACTAAAAAAACTAAAATAGGCACTAAAAAAACTGTTTAACTTATAAGAAAAAATAATATATTTAAATATAGATTATTTTTTGTGACAACCTGTATATATTTATTTTCACACAGTGATTGGCCTGAAAGCAAGCTGTAGATTGCGAATAAAATATCGGATTTTTCCCCAATATCGTATTACACATATACAATATTTTATTTTTAAACCATTCTGAAACGAGCTCTGTCAATCTGTCAATCTCGTTTTGATATTGTTTATTCGGAAACGCATAAGCGGTTCAGATACGGCTTTTTTCATTTTTTTTCACTCAAAGATACAACAACGTTCAGCTGTAATCGACCGACGGCTCACGTTCCACAGGAAGTACACATAGAGAAAAAAATGTACTTTCAGCAACCGCGAGATTTCGATTCGCTTCCACGAAAATTTTGCGACCATTGTGCCAGCTTCGGCGACGGCTTTTCTTTGTGTCCGGAAAAAACTACGACTGACAAAAAATTCGTACGAAATGAACAAGCAAAATTATTAAAATAAAATATGGTTGGTATGTCGACCATGCCCTTTTTAGACATGCCGAGTTTTTTTTATATATTTTAATAGCTGCTCTATTTTTTTAAGCTTCTCGTGAATAATTAAAACGAACGCGCATGAATAGTGTGGTCTAAAACGAACTATCAAATATATTATTTACATTTACATCATTCACAAAAAAAAATAATAGACAATGAAGATATATAAAAAATAAGGCTTCATTAAATAATTAAATTATAATAATTAATTTTATACTGTCCTAATAAAAAAATGTATTATAAAGACGATACATACATAATACATTTTAGAATTAAAGAGTGGCATTATTTTTTAATATAAGTATTTAAGGGATTTTATTTATATGTAAAAATAAATTTCATTGAATAAATTGCAATCAATAATACTACGTACATGTTTTTAGATGTATCGTTCCAATAATAAATCTTAAAATTTTACATATTTAAACTAAAAAAAATCTACAGTTATAAATTGCAAGTTAAGAAACATATTTAATTAATTGTATACTTATTATAAAACTTTAAATTATAAGATTGCTAATAATATGTTTGAGAATTAAATATTTACCATACACATACAATATTTTGCAGCTTTTACGCCTAATTATAGCAGATAAGCATTTAATTATACATTTTCGACCCTGTTTTTCTGGAAGCTTCAATATTTGATTCGATCCTTACAAAAAACCTACGGTATACTTCTGGAGCCGAATTTTTTGAGAGTTTTTGATTTTTTTATAAGGACCTTCTGCACGTGGAATATTCAACGGTGGAGAATTTTGCCGTGTATTTATTTTCAGTTTTTCGCAGAAGAGTTTTTTCCTTTGACGCATGTTCGGTTCGACGAATCGACGTTTCAATGGTATGTGTGTTTTCCATCGAATTGACGCTTTCTTGCAAATCGGACAAATGTTTGTATTTGGAATTCCATTCAAAACCCGTAAATCCCTCCACTTATAACAATACACATATATGTATATATAATACAAATATGTACATACATATATTATTTTATTTATAAAAAAAAACAATAATTTGCTGTGTAGAAATCTCAATAATACGGTTAAAAAATTTTCAACAATTCTACGTAGACATATGTATAATGAAAAATATCTTAAATAAACTAATTTCTATAGCACTTTTAGTACGTTGGTTAAATAATACGCGTTAATGTCTTATTTTTATAATCAGAGCCTTCCAAAAAACACATAAACCTATAAGAAAATAATATTAATTGAACACATTTAATTATTTTCAAATATTTTTTCACTTAAATTGTAATGTTTTAATCAATGTTTTATTTTTTATTTAATTGTAACTAATAACAAATTGTAAACATGGAAATGGTTACGATCCAGTAACATATATAGTATATAAAATTGCTATGATTGTTATTTACATAAACGTTTTATAAAAAGCCACTTATAAATAAGTTCATATTGTATTCCTTAAAGATAAGTGTATATACTGAAACGCAAAAAAACTGTTTAGCATAAAACAGTATTTGCATTGTCTTTTAAAAGTTTTAAAGCAATGTAGAACTGTCTGTAATAAATATAAATACGTTATTTTTTGTTAAAAACTCCGACTTGAAACATTCATGTTTTATTTACAGATATTATTCGCATCCCAAGACATTTATTTTGTTTCAATTCCGATTACTAAATACTATGTGTGAGCTTTGTCTAGCAAATGTTAATTATTGTATATAATTCAAGTTACATGACAAGCGTTAACTCAATGCGTTGCAAAAATAATAGCCACAAGAAAGAAGTGAGACATTAGGCTGAAATTTGTCAGTATATTGGTGAAATACTTTATTAATATAAAATATGATTACAACTTACAATCAATAAATGGTACTATAAACGATCTTGCTCCATTTTATTTGCAATATTAATCAGCTTAGGAACACATAATCTATGATGATAAACTAGAATTGTTATATTATTCAATAATTACTAGAAAAAACACAAGGGTGTATTTGTGATTTAAAACCCAAGTCTTTTATTTATAAGACTATCATGAAAATGTCGAATCGAAAATTTTTATTTCTCGAGAAAAAAAGCATTTTTTCTAATATAAAATTAAATTTGTACGAATATTTTTTAAAGATTTACAAGCACTGCCTTTTTTATAACGCTTTATAATTAAAAGTGGGTTTATTTCTAATATGCATACTTCTTAAAAGGTTTTAACAGAGGTCTAGGAATGACAAAAAATTGTTTACAAACTTTTAACACTCTAATATATAAATTTACTGCTACTTATTTACATATACAGAATATTTTTTCAAGGTTCAAAAAGCAATGAAGTCAACAATAATTTGCGAACAAATTTTCACACAAACGGAGCTACGTCAAAAAACTACAATCTGTCCCTTTGAATAATAATGCTTATTGTGAAAGTACTACATAGAAAGTGAGTGCCTTTGAAGGCAATGTTCCGCTTCTTTTATTACTTGTATAATATGTAAGAAAAAAGGCTAAGAAAACTTATATCTGAAATACATCAGTATATAGCAAATCTCAAACAACTGTTCAGTTCAGATTTTTTATAAATATATTTTTGCTATGCTTTTTCCAGAGTCGGACTTCTCAAGGAGCTTGAAGTTGTATTATTTATTACTCAATGCTTGTTTTTTTATGCCATATTGAACAACTTGTATTTGTTACTCTATCGTTCATATTACATTTACTTGACATTGTTGTGTTAGCGTCTTTAAGAAGCAAAAAAAAAATAACAAATTAAATAAACATCATCTTACATTGAATCTGCCGATTAAAAGAGTATATGTGATATATTAAAATAAGGAATGGACAAAAATTAAATGCTGTTGCGATGTTTATAATTTATAATAAAAAGTTTAAAATATACTTTCTGAAATTTAATGAAAATTATATTTTGCACCAAGAAGTTACGTTAATTAAAAGTTTTGCTAAATATTTTTAACTGTTTTGCTTCATATTAATTCAATTTATTTTTATATTTAAGCCTGTCCCTTTTGTATAAAAACTCTAAATGAAGTACCGACACACATTATTTAATTATTAACACGCGATAATAAACCATCAAGAATATTATACACACATGTACATAAACATTTCCCTAGGCGTTCTACGTCACCTCATACAGTTACGCACCCGTGTTAACGTTAATACCAAACTACAACAAGTTAACACGGTTCTGTCTTGCGTCACGTAACAGACGTCAAGCATTCGAACTTTCCAACACGACTTGACATATTTAAATCCCGTCAAATGGAAACGAAGGGATGGCCGCCGAAAAGGGCGGAAATCGAATTCGGCAGCAAAAACGGAGTGACAATACCACATCATCGACGGTTTAAATATTCCGCCAGAAGTATTCCGCATTTAGCAATACCGCGACCCGTCATTCAACCAGAGGATTAACTCGGAAAGTGTATTTGCACTTGCCAAAACTAATTTGCCCTTTAATGTATTTTCGATGCGGGACTATATAGCTGCGAACACTGAGTGCTGCGCTCAGTCGTAATTATATTTAGATCCGCCATTAATGTTTGTCAATAAGCACTTAATTTGCAATTAAGTACATTAAATGACCGAATGGATGCCTTTTTTATAATATATAGAGTATTTACTGATCAAATTATGGTTATATTATGTATTTTATATAGTGATATTCAATTTAAAAAAAATGTATTTACCTTGTACCTTTCCACTCGTAATCAATTTGATTTCCAATTATACTATAGCTATGTATGATACAATTTATTGAATTCTATATTTAATCGGCATATATTTCACATACAGAATAATTAATCGAACATTCAGCGAAGCAGAGCTAATTAAATGTTTGATTCAATATAACCAATACCCGGTTGGTTCGTATCTAACAGAATTTTAGAATATTCAAGCAGTCACGTTCAAACATCAACTTTTATATTATGCACATTACAAGGATGCGTAGCACGGATCCCATTTGATCAAACAATCCTTTTTAGATTTCGAAAACGTATTAAGGTCAGGTCGAAGTTCGACACGTTTTCGATTTCAGACAGACTTAAGAAGAAGACGATTAATCAGCGTTCGATGCCGAGCTTTTAAAAAGGCTTTGTCAAGCGTCAATCTTCGTTAAGGGGTAACGTCGGAAAATATTAGAAAATCCCTTCGAAATGTGTCAAATGTTTGCGTGTCCTATCGGAATTGGTGTAATTTTTCAACTTGGAATATAAAGAACGACTTTCGTTTATATATTTTTGTATCGGTTGAGATGGTCTCCAAAGACACGGAACGAAACTGTCGGCTAACAAATCATCCGGAGTCAATTGACCGAAAGATGAAGATCGTGTATGAAAGGATCGAGAACCATCGTCTTTTTTGGCTTTGTCGCAGTTAGAGCGTGAAAGATAAATTCTTGTTAAGTTTGCGAACGCTTTTATTGAGATTGATATACTCAGATATGTATTGATTAATTGTCAGTACACACACACATATTTGATATTATAAAATAGTCTATCATTGAATTGATATAATTTCGTTCAATTAATTAATAGACTATTCCAAATATACGTACGTGTCAAATGGACGCAATTCGGTGTAGATTCGAATTAGTAATTCTCGCTTTGATTCGGTTACGAAGTTTCGCGTGGGTACATACTCTAAATTGCAAAGTTAGAGTGGGAAATGGTTAGAGTGGTGTTTTTGTTGTAGTTGTGGTAATGTTGCTTAGTCTGATCTTTTTTGTTTTAAACTATGCGTAAGCAAATCGTATATAAATGTAAGCTTATTATTTTAAGGGAGTGGAGTGGAAAAACTCGCGAAAATATCTAATTACTTCACTGAACCGCATCAAAACTTTATCAGATTTCGTGAAAGCGCTACTAAACAGATTTTCGACAATCTCGCAATTGAAATTGAGTTGGTTAAAGTTTGCATAATGCTCGACACAATTAGAGAGAATCAGGTTTGAGTTTTGCCCTATCAAGGACTCACTTCCGTTAGACAATGATCATTCAATTGCCGCTGAGTTATGGAAATTTAAATCAGCTGTAGTAGTGATTTAAATTAATTACACGAGAAATTAATTGAATGATACGAGTTACACATAGATGAAATACCAATTAATAAATTATTTTATAATAAAACTTTTATGGCACATATTATATAATATAATTAATTTTAAAATGAAGTACATTTTGTATATTATAAGCTTTTTTAGCATTTTTATTTTTAACTATTAAAAATACCATTTATTAATACTAAACTTGATTAAAATTGACGCATTGAAACAAATTCGTTTCACGTCATATTTTTTTACACACTTCCTTAAACGCCTGTTTAATTGACTAGTAAAAACCGATTTTAAAATTACAGTTTTTCTCGATTAAACTTTGTTTAAACGGTATTTTACATCTCAGTTCTACATAACATTGCTTGGTTTTTAAACTTCATATTAAAACTATGTATCAGTTAATTAAACAGCAGTATTGTTTTCCTTACAAAGTTTTAAAGCTGTAACTGGGCTTTCTGGAATCTCACTGTTTTTAAATTTAATTTATACATATCGATTTTCTTGAAAGTTCTCAAGATAAATATATTATCGATAAACAAAAAATTTGGTGATTGTTGCAGGGAACAAACATCAATAGGATGATGATTTGTTATAATGGCGCGTCCAGTTACAAATTAGTTTTAAGCTCACAAGATAAACATAAAAAACCGCTTTGAATTATTAAAAAAAACAAAATTTAGTCCCCTTACTGAAAAGCTCTCATATATTTTTGCAATCTGTGGATTTGCACGTAGAGTGGTTACACCTAGTATTGCACAATAACCACAAACTTTCAAAGGACATTATTAATAACCGATTATCGCAGCCAATAAAAATCAGCGATTCATCAAAGCTTCCCTGAAAGGTTGATAAGGAACACTTACTCACATTGGAAGAGAATTAGAATAGCATCTTCAGAGGTCATTGGGACTTACACGAGAGAAATAAAGTTAGGCTTACATAAGCAGGAGCTCTTTACTGCATATACTAATTATTTCAATTTTTTTAATATAAATATTCACGATGAATATCATTTTTAAATTATACTTATATTTATTAGTTATAGTATTTTTGATGCTACGCATTTTAGAGCTACGAGTATACATATATAATGTATGTACATACATTATGGAAGGTCGCCAATAACACTTATCTTATTCAAGATCAAACATTTTGATGCCATTATTTATACCATTGTCGGCTAATCTGTGTAAAAGTGCTTTGTTAGACGCTGAAGTATTTATGCGCTAGTCTCGAGCGCAGATTAGGCAATTGCTGAAGCTGTCTGGCAACGTCAGAGCTGTTTAGATTTGTTCAAGGGTTAGTTTACCAGTACTCTGAGTGTGACTACCTCACATTTGGCAGAATTGCAGAAGGCTGTTGTAACAAAATGGCGTCCGGCAATAAAATGAGGGCGGCCGCATTAAAATGCAAACAAAGCCAGTAGCAGTGGCGCAGACGTGTCAAGTGGAGGCTGTTAGTGTGTGCGCAGGCACGATCCCTTCACGAGGGCCACGAGGCTTTTCCGACCACCAAATGGCCCCTAATGTGGATCACTTACTCAGCACCGGCGACATGTACACAAACACATAAGCGGACCCTTTCCCTAGGAGGTCATCAAAAACTGGCGATTTTCGGACGTTATTTTTTATGAGGGTGACCCGGATTCAATTTTTTTGCAATAAACTCAAATTTTAACGATTTTTGTGGATTTTTTATTTTGGTAAAATGGCCCGTGAAATTAAAATGTAATTTTCTGGTTGCGAGACAGCTTAGCTTAAAGAGGGGAAGCTCGTAATATATGGATATACTTATGTCTATGTTTACATAGCTATCTGCTGTATATACATATACAACTAGGTCAAATTAGTAAAGGTCTATTAAGGGAATACACATTAGATTAGTTTCTGTGTGATTTAAAATTGTGCAAAAATTTGGCAACAATGTGGAAAGTTGGTACACAAAAATATTATTTTTGCTGTAAAAAATATCGTTTTAAGAAAAATTCAAACGATACCATATTAATCAATATGTATCTAATCTAAACATTGAAAATCCTTTTTTTATTTATTTTTAATTGTTGAAACTTATTACTATTAGAATTTCTTTAAAATCATTATATATCTACAAAATAAATTATTTTCTATCAATTAAGACGCAATATTTTATTTACAATATTTTAAATTAAGATCTATTTTATTACACAGAAGTAAGATAACTTTCCTGTAGAAATGTTTTGAATCAAGTGTTGTTGAAATAAGTTTACAAACTTTTATGGTTTGTATGCATAGCTGACATTTTTGAGTATGTAAATGTATTAAACAAATAAAATCATGCCATTAAAGCCATAAAAAGGATCTTCGAGTTTGGATTAAAGTTAATATATTGAAGACAAAAAGTATAACAAAACAAGATAGCTGTATTTGTAATATTGTTTCTGGAAAATTGTGAAAATATTTTATTTGTTTAAATCAATGATACAATTATACAATAAGGTATCTTACTAAACTCTCAAGATCTAAAGTCTCATAGATCAGTTGTGTTGTAGATCCCTTCAAATGTAAAATTATTTATGTGTCAAAAGAGTCTAAAGAAGCACTCATTAAACTATTTTCAACAATGAAGTACGCATTGCATTAAAATAAAGCAGATCTGTTATTTTAAAAATATTAAAAGCTGTAATAAAAAGGCACTCATTTTTTTGTAATCTAACTAACATAAAAATGAAGTACAGGATTTTACTGGACTCCATAAAATGTATACAAATTGATTTGGCATCAAAATTTTAGAAATATTTTGATTTTAAATGTACTTTAACTTTTGCCTTTTAACACGATAGGGTTATATCATTCTAAACAAATATGTATTGGGGTAAAAATTAAAAAAAAATCTATGATACCTGATTTGATAATGTGTTGAAAAATATTTTATTTTTATAAAACGATTTTATTAGTCAGACTTTTACATCAACGGGAATTTTACGAGAAGACTGATAGTAACATCGCAAAAAACATATTGTACTAATCTTAAAATACTATGCAATAACGATGCATAAACGTGTCAAAACAGTTGTTCTAAAAAGTTTACAGTGAATGTTTATTTTTACTAGCGCAAACAGTAAGTATACAATTTAACATTAAAAAACAGTTATAGTGCATACCTATAATAGATACATAAAATTTTGTAGCTCATTATTGCTATCGCTGAAAAATTGTTTGCTTGGCAAGTTTGTTATGAAGTTGAATAGATTGTGCGAGAGGAGCGTTTCTAAGCGCTGACATCCTGGTCGCAATGGGCAAGAATAAGGGACGCGATCGCGACTTGCCAAAAGATGCAGAGCATTGACGGGTCTTCGACACCCGTAGCAACTTAAAATAGTGTTTCATATGGTAGACGCTATTTCATGAATACAATAAATTGTATCTCAACGCTCTTAGATACGAATACGACCCGGCTCATTCCTGTATAGATATCTCTTTTACAACAATAAGTATTTAATATGAATTCCAGACAATGGACCGATATTCGAGGACGCTATGAATTAGCGTATCGCACAGAACGCAAGTAGGTAATAAATTCATCAAAATTGTTGGTATTTATGTAAAGAATGAATCCGAATTTGTGCGAACAACATTTTCAGGTCATCAGCATATAACATTGCTGCATGTATACCATTAATAAAGAGCAGAGGTCCCAGCTTCGATCCATATTGTTATATTATATAATATATACACCTAGTACATATATAAATATACGAGATTACGTAACATTATTTGAATATAAAAAAAGTTACATAACAACATACAAAAAGAGTATTTAATAGGATAGTAAAAATTATTATGTCTAAGCTTTTATTAGCTAAAACATACTTTTATCTTTTTATTGTCAAATAGTTGAGTTGAAACGTGTAAGAAAAAAATTAATAGGAAAAATATAATATAATAATCGCAGTCATAAATCTGTAAGTAAGAAGGATTAGTTTCATCCTTTTTAAAAATCAATTATTCTCATTTCGCATATATTAATAGAATATTGTCTTTCGATAATAAACTCCTTATTTATCATTGTTTAATTTTTTTTTATGGCAATCCGATGTATAGTTTC
Source organism: Plectrocnemia conspersa (assembly GCF_051122295.1). Classification (NCBI taxonomy): domain Eukaryota; kingdom Metazoa; phylum Arthropoda; class Insecta; order Trichoptera; family Polycentropodidae; genus Plectrocnemia; species Plectrocnemia conspersa. Next base: position 11,921,153 of record NW_028277166.1, on the reverse strand, counting down.
CAGATGGTTGGTTTATAGTATCCTCAATTCATACGACCTTCGGATATCAGCCCAACATTACAGTATTTGCAAAAATATCGCGTTTCTTATTTATTATCCGAAAACAACACAAGAAATTTCTTTTATCCTTGTATTTTTTGTCAGTAGACAGAAATCAGACGAAAATCACTAATGCTAGAAAGGTTGCGCGTAGTTAATATACATGTTAGATGTTAGACGTTAGACGTAAATGATATTTTGCTATAAGAAAACCAGTCAAAACTTTATTAGGAATTAAAAGTATATAAAATCAAAATGCATGATTTAGGAAGGGAATTAAATAATTTTGATTTTTTTAACTGTAAACCAAGGAAGACTGAGTACCGCATTTATTTTGAAACCATTAGAGCTTACAGGTGAAATATCTTCATGACAGTAGAATAGTTAAAAAATCAGGCACAGATGTTGCTTAGGTAAAAGATAAAAGGCTCGGTAACATTTTTTTCTTTAAACTATAACTACGAGAGTTTTGTCTTATATTCATATTTTTATCAAGCTGTAGCTAATAACAAATGGTAAACATGAAAATGGTTATAAATCGGTAACATGTATAATATATACATGTCATTAATATTTGTAAAATTATTTATGTTATTAAAATAAACTTATTTAAAAAAACATCGAATCTGGACATTTTAAGATAAGACAAAAGTCACTTCATATGAAATTAAGTTAACAATTGCTTAGATTATTTTTGGATTTCAAGTTTTTGGGAGGAGAATATTGCTTAGCAGGTAAGGTAGAAGCGTTATGGTCTGGTTGTATGGCAGCGACAATGGTAGAAAACATTTCTATTGTTAAAAGGGAGTATTAAGTTATTTGTGAATAGCAAAGTATAAATCCTGATTCAAAAATGCTGCGAAATAAAGTGTCAATAACTGACACCAATAACTTTCACTTGTTCTTAAAAGTAATTCCGTGATCTTAAGTGAAAGTTTATCTGCCCTGACGTTTCCACTGAGATTGTAAGAATAATCTGATGGTGAACGGAATCAAGAAAATGAAACAGTATGAAACTTTCCGACAGGCGGTTGACAATAGCCCATCTCTATAATGAATCTAAATCACTCTATAGAGATGAATCCAAACCATTTGAATGCATTCAAACAATTTTAAATCAATTTATGTCATTAATTAATATTGTGAACAGTAGAGGGGCTAGGTTGGACTCTTGAAGGACCCTTGAATCGGTGAAATACTCTCGACAATCGACCGCCATATGTTACAAACTGTCTACGATCGATCTGTATATAATAATGTAATACTAAAACTTTAGACAAGTTCTAGTTGTAACTTACTACTCAAGATTAGGTTAATTAATGCTATCGAATACGAAGTTGAAAGCGACTTGAGTTCTAATTGGATCGATAGATGTTTAAGGAAGTTTAAAGGGGCGTTCTAATTTAAGATATATAATGACTGCGGTTTGACCACATAAGCAATATTTTTAACAAATTGAATAAATAATGGAAAGCAAAATAAAGTATTAAATATAAACTATGTACAAAAATAAATTACATACACTGCAATTAAGGTTTATTTATGAGAAGAAGTATTTTGATTATTATATCGTTTTTTTCATAATAATAATATACACCATCTTTTTTTAGTTTTTAATATAAAGCAACATTGTTAAATGTTGTTGTTATAATGAGGAAATATATTTGTTATGTTTAGTATGATAATAAAAATACATCACTCTTTGAACAGTGAAATTTTAATGAGAAATATACTTTATATTAAAATCTTTTTTTACCTGGAATATCCGAGTGAACATACATATGTATATCATAAAGATTTTTGCAGCGTTTATGCAATGAAGCTAAAATTTGGGTAATTTGTTTGTTTAATACATAGATTTATTATTACAAAAAATGTTGATGGTAGGAAATTACATTAATTTTTATAATAATAAGAGACCATAATATTATGTGGTGATATCATATTCGCTTAATTAATGTAATGAAATAATCCAATTGCGTATAATGTGACACATGTTATATATGTATATATATATATACACTTTTTTTGGGCGTGTGTTTTCTCGTATAATACTATTATGTCACATTTCCGCGTCGACAGTGGGTCAATTAATTATGTAACGAGACAAAGGGTAGATTAATCAAAACTGTCATCCCCCATCCGCCAAGCGTTTGTTTAGGGGATGATTATTGCGATTTTTATGCGTACACAAATCACCATAGTCAAGTGAACACAAAATAAAACAATGAAAATGTTCCACAGCAATTCTGAACACAGCATTTAAATAAAAGACGATGCGTTATGCAAATCTGTGTTCATGATAAATTACCTACAACTATGCGTATTGTATAATATAAACAAATGTACACTGTGAAAGTGACGTCGTATTGGTTTTTTTAACACAAAGTAGGTGATTATCGAAAATCGATTTTCACTCCTAAGCGGGTTAGAAAAAAAGTTCGGCCCTTATCGCTGATTCGAACGATACGAATTTGGCTTTGCTCAAGTTCGAAAATCGTAGCTTTTTACGCGATTTGAGTTTACGGCTACGAACGAGCTTACTTTCACCGCATACTTTGCAAATTGTATGCTAACTTAATTCAAACTAGGACTTTATGCGTGCAAAGAGCGTTTTGAATCGTGTACACGTGTTGTAAGGGATTTTTGGAGCTTCTCTACGAAAAGATACGATACTGCTCGTCAATGTAAATAGGCAATGAATAACGGACACGAAGGCAAAATTATTCACGTGTGATACTAGATATTTTATGCTTATTTTTATTATTTAATAAATAAAATTAATAAAATATATAAAAATAAAAATAATGTATTATTCAATCAGAGCTTTCATTTACATTCCATAATTATAGATAGGCCTAACTAATTATTTTTTTAAGAACGATTTCGCTTTTATCAGACAAGCTCGTTAAGACGGTGGTTTTTTGACTTTTTGATTCTCAAAATTAGTAATGCGCACTAAATTTTAGACAACATATGATAACCAGATTTTTTTTATGTATGTTTTTCCCCCAAAAATACTTAGTTTTAAACATTAGGTAAATACTCACTAAATTCAAAACACCCATAGTATTTTAAATAGAAGCATTAGTAAAACATTACAAACCGTAGTTATTATAGTGACGCAATTTCGTTTTTGAGTTTTTAAAAGTAATTTAGCTTTTCAATATTTTTTGGAGTATAGTGTTTCAAAGTTTATTCAGTTTAATGTGATATAAAATTATGCATTGTTACAATATTACAATTTATTGCTCTTTGCATAATTTATTTTATGATACTATAGTGTTTTTTATAAATAGCTAATAGCAAAAAATAAATATGCTATAAAAGAAAAATAACAGATTTGCATAGTTTTAGATATAATATGAAACTCTTGTCCCCCAAAAAATCGCTATCAAATTTTTAAATAAAATAAGTAAAATATTAGCTGTATTAAATGCATCAATCGTTTTCGTAAAATATATAGAGAGGATGTATAAAATATATGTACATTACTAAGTAGGAGCTTAATATAATACGTAAACGTATTTTAAAATAATTATTATGTGTTGATTATCTAACATAATCAAACATAAAAATGTAAATAAAAAAAATATTTAGTCAATACAGTATGTATTTATGATATTGCAAAGAGTAAATTAAATTGATGACATTTAACTGAAGATCAATTAAATGCAAAAAGATATGTTTACTCATAAATTTAAACTGTAATCATGCTACTATAAAATCTGAAGTCTAAAAAATTGAAATTGTACTATAATTATAAATAAATAATACTGTTGGGTTCGTAAATTGAACCACTTTTCTATTCAAAATTGGAGGGATTAACTCATGCTATTAAATCATCAATAGACAGTTCGGCTTGTGTTAAATCGTCTAGGCAAAAATGTTTGTTTTCGTTAAAATGTGATACCACTGTGAGAAATATTTTACCAGCTTAAGTCACAAAGTACCGAACGTAAATTAGAAAATGTTCGTCACCATGAGAAAAGATAACGCGTGCGTTCTGATTTGTCCTATAATAGGCATTCCTAATAAGCATTTTATTTAAAAAAAACTTGCCACTCTATTTTATTTGGGTTTAACAAATCTACGGAAACACAGGTAACCGAGAACAAATTTTGCCCAAACACTTCGTATGAGAACTTCCCTGAGAATATTTGGTAAGAAAAAATAACAGATTTTTTTTCTTACCAAATAAACTAAAAAGTCTTTATAAATATCCCCTCTTCAGAAATAAAACATTGAAACTATTTTAAAGTAACTTTTTAATCAACAACACATTGTATATATTGTCATTGCCTTAAAATCAGGTGATTTATTTTTATTAAGGCAAAGTATTCTTTTCTTAATTTATTTACAACAATTAAAAAATGTTAATTTAATGCTAATAATCATTGTGATTACTGGCATTTACGGATTTTTCAATTGTTGCACAATAAATTAAGAAAACAATACTTTGCTTTAAAAATATAAACCACCTGACTTTAAGGCAAGTATTATACAAATGTGTTGTTAATTAATAAGATATTCTAAACATATTTTAATGTTCCATAAAAAATATTTATGAAGACTAAGGCTGAATATACATACAAAATAATTCAATTTATCGATGCTGAAACAACCTCATTAAGGAGAGAGTATCTGAGGTAATTTAAGCTAATTATGAGGCATAATATTCATAACGCTAACAAGAAAACATTATTATCTCCAACTTTATGTGCAATAACTCTCATTTTTGCTTACATTACCGTTCTTTTCATCATACAACACAGCCGTTATTTTCCACCATCGTAAACCTAAGGTCAATTCGATAAAGGAAAAAATTCTGTTATTTTTTTCTTCACAACACCCCAAGCGAACTATAGCGGTCCGCTTTGTACGAAGGCAATCTTCGTACGCAATATCCGTACATAATACAGCATAAATGAGAGGTGGGGGTGATGTTTAATTTCGCTATCTGATGCCCCCAACACAACAACCCAAAAAAAGCCTCCACGACCATTTTACTGCTGACCCCGTGGAAAATTTCGACTCGGCTTATCGCCGAAGGCGCCTCATTGAATTTTCTCAATTTACAGATTTTCCAGATATTATTCAGACTGTCGGATCGGGGTCGTGTCGAAGCCTTGTCGCGGTCTGACCGCCATTAATTACGGCCCACGTTCGTTTTATACACCAGGCAGTTTATCTTGGTCAGGATGACCGAGATGCTGTGATACGATAACAGCCAACCCGAGATTCGACGAGACGTGCTTTGGTGGCAAGAAAAGTCGGATAAACCTGATCGATGGTGAGATTTGATACGAGAATAAAATTAATTAATAATGATTAAAGATAGTATTATTTTAATAATAGTTATATCCACCCATTATATACACTAAATAAATTATGCTTTTTGTATATTAATTTACAACGAATAACACACATTTATACCCGTTCTCCCTTTCTAGGACTTAGCAGTGTCTCAACTACTAACACCTAAGTATATAAGCTAACACAGTTAAGTAGTGTCGATTTTCTATTTACTTTATTCGACTGTCGATTTCTTTCACATATTTACTCTAGTACTTTTCTTTATAGCTATAATTCAATCTTTGAATAGAAATTCGATCACTATGCATAAAAAGTTAATGCACAAAAATATTTCTGCATTTAAGCATTATAAATACCATTAAGAGGTTATTTCTAATGCTTAAATGCAGAAATTTAAGCTTTGTGAAATATAAATTAAAAATGTTACTTTTAAAGCATAGCTACAGGCTACACATTTTTTATGAATATAATAATTACAATAAGAGATACCTACATTAAAAGATCATTGTTAAAGTAATAAAAAAAATTCTATTAATATCCAGTATAACAAATATTAAAAACAATTTAAAAAAAAATATAACAAAATCAATAGCTTACATACATATATTTTTCAGATGCATTTTAATGGTTTCAGATCTTTGGGTAAAAATAGTATTAGTATCACCCTTTAATTCTATATTTTTCATTTACTCTATATTTTTTAAATTACTAATCAAATCACCAGTAATTTATATTTTATTTATACATATGTTTGGAAATTTATTTATGTCATAGTGAGATAAACGTTTTTCAAAATTAATATATAATTGAAGTATTTTAAAATGACATTGAAAAAAATGTATAGCATATTAAAGTACACAGTAAATATATATATAATCAAAGTGTTCTGCTTTTAAAAATGGCTAAGACAAGATTAGTCATGGGGTTATTATTAAAAAAAAATTCGGACCTTAATACTCGGCTTGTTAATTATGACGGCCGATTGTCGAAATACTATTTTAACCCTTCGGGGGTCCTTTAAGGGTCTAACCTGGGCCCTCTGCTCTTCACGTTATATATTAATAACATAAATTCAAGTTTTCTTCTGTATGTAGATAATTTAAATTTATTTTAATGCATTATTTTCGTATTAGTATTTTTTATTTAAAGATGGTCCTTTTTCAACCGTCAAAGTGCTATACGGTGTCATTTTCTTGATCCCATTGATCCATCAGTTTATTCCTACGATCCCGGTGGGAACATTTTGGTCATTGAAACTTTAACTTAAGATCTCGGAATCACTTTTAAGAGCAGGTGGAGGTTTTCTATACAGGTAAACGACGTCTGCAATTAATCTTCCAGTATGTTTGCCTTTGTTATGAGTAACGCATTTCACGTTGACGATTCGTCAGTAATTCACATCCTCGATAACACTTAAGTTCACAGTATTCGTGAATAGAGATTTATAATTTGAAATCCCCGAATCTCTACATTGCAAAAGTTCAGAAAAGGTTCTCGCAGTAAGTTGTATGTCGTTAAGCATTTCTTCAGACTACCAAAGGGTATTTTAACAATCAAGTGTTCCAGTTTTGGGCTCCAGAACATCTTCGAAAAGTATGATCGCGTCTTCTTTTGATGCTCATTAGAGCCAGGACGTTCGTACTAGCCGACTCGCCTATGACTGTGGCCATTCGGCTCCTTAATACGCTGTTATTTCACATTGCTATGTTTAACGTCAGCTACGAGGAGCTGGTCCAGTTTGTATAATTTATGTAATTTTAATATTTAATGATTTTTTTCTTTTTTACAATGTATTATTATTGACTGTCTGAAAGCTTACATTTTAACCAAAACTAAAATTATGTTATAAATATAAATAACGTTACTTTACTACCTAGTTATTAGTGAATTTATTAAACACTGAAACACGATTTTAAGAAATCTGATATTTTATTTAGGATAAAATATATAAAATATTTTACCGTAATTTATAATACAAATTTTATGAGAGAATAATTATTGTAAGTCTGTCGATCTCATAAAATATAAATAAATATTAAAAAAAAGTTCTAGGTTGAATTCATAGAACAATGCAACTTTAGAAAACAAGAAACCACTAGGCACTAAAATTATATTATAACATGTTAGGAATTTAATTAAAATTATTATTAAAGTTTATTTATTTAAATGAGACAGTTTAGTTTCAGCAATTTTTATTTAACTTACTTAATAAAATATTGCTCCATGAAAAAAGTAACAGATTGGTTAATAAATTTCCAGTCCAAATGTGAAATATTACAGTAAAATCATCCAAAAAGTAAAATATTATATTTTTCTGCTGAAGAATTTTAATCTGACCAGCATGATAGACTAATGTTATAATCGATCATGGGCTCGAATCCTATATGAACCTATATGTTTTTCAATTTCTATTGTGTCTAAAAGATCGGAATTAGTATAATAATATAATTATAATTCGGAAGTTTAATTGATTTTTCTAATCTAATGAAAGAATATCGTGATAAATAATTAAAAAAGCTAGGTGGTACATATTATGTAAAAGAATATATATATATTAACGAGGCACTTCAGAGTTGATCATATATGTATAATAAAAATAAAAATAAATCCATTAATACTGCGCATGCAGTTGGTTGATTGAGCTATTTGCTTTTCAAATTTAAGAGGTTTTATTTATCAATTTCCTTTGCCTTCGCAATAACATCAATAAATAAGGACATTTTGATATACAAAATAAATTCAAACGATATTATTTCAATAAAAACATAATATCATATATAGCTGAATGTTAAAGGATGCAATTCAATACGAGAGAAACGATCATGAAAGCAAATAAAATTTTATTTTTATACAGGTATATACGTACCATTAAAATTTGTACAACGATCGCTTTTTCTCTATACTTGAATTCGCAAATAGTCAGAATATATATATTTTTATTTAAGAAGATATTAATATGCTTGCTAATTTATTTAATAAAATATTCATAAATAATGTACTTATTTCACACAGTAAAAAAAGATATCACAATCATTTTATTAAAATATTAAATTTATAATTTTGCACCATAAGTTGCTTGAATACAATCGCTTCACACACATAAGAGATCGTACTTTAAGATTAGGCAAATACGGTGCATAAAATTTTAATTTATTTTAGCGGTGCCTAAATATTTGGTTCAATTTTTTGTAGTAGTTGTGCCAAATTTTCAAGTATCGGAAAATTAGGCACAACTACTATAGAATATCTAAAGTGTTTTGGAACAGTCTTCAAAGCCCAGGCGCTTTGGTTCTATTAAGATGTTTATTTATTTTGCGGCTCTCAAAGCGCTGAAAGGAGAACGCCCAACAATTAGAGTCGGCGAAAAGCAAACATACATTAGAAAATTAGAGTACGTCAAACCGAATTTCGCTAAGGTGTGGTATTAATGGGATCGAAACCATATTCTTGAAACGTGCCGACATTAAATAGAGCCCGAATCGATTTCTAAGAGACATTTCGCCTAATGGAAGCGACAGCCTTTTATCAGCTAAAGGACGATACAATATAATTTTTTTCTACTTATATACTTGAGTAAATGTTTTTTTTGTAAATTGAAAAATAATTACAAAAAAAGTATATTTAAAAATATGCAACCTAGTGTTATTTTATCGATCGAAATTAATAATTAATATATAAATATGATTTGTATTGATCTTCAAAGATTAGGTTTTTATAGATTTTTCTTTTCTCAAAGATAAATACTGCGATAAATGATTAAGCTTTGTCGTGCATCGTGATATATATTGACTGCTTACTGTAAAATAGATTTTATTTGGTTTTAGTCTGGTGTCTCACTATTTACTTTACATGTATCTTTTTTTTTGTTCAAATTATAATAATATAGGTAGTAAGCAAATATCTTGAAAGTACGTTTGCTACTTAAAATATTTTACCCTTAGGGATCGAAATCATTATTTAATAAAAAAAGTGCATTTTACTATATTAAGTATAATATTAATGTCAGAAAAAAATAATACAAAATAGTTTTTCAAAGGGCGATGACTTTTCCGCCATCCTATAGTAATAACATTCCAGAGCTTCGTCGGCTGAGTAAACACACACACACGGACCTCTTTAAGCCTAGTATTATTTTCTGCACAATATACTGCACATATATAGTCTGCTTCACCTTTACCACGAGACTGCGGCTGGGTAATCAGCTAAGTGGTACGGGACGGGCCATTGTCTTGGACACGTACTCTTTTGCATATTCGATACGACGGATGTATGAAAAAGGGTTGGAAAAAAATTTAAGCGTCACTTTGAAATAGGTTAACAATTGCAGATGACATTTCAGCCAGTCGGAGAACAAAGCCGACGACGGTGAAATTTAATTTCAATCTCTTGCTTTAAAAAAAAACTAAAAAAGTGGGTACTTTGCCACGTCTCGGCCATGAAGTAGGTAATATTTCACCGGAACGGGCTACATAGTACAATAGTGAAAATGGACGACGTGTGAAATTCGCTCTCTTTTTCTTTCCGCTTTTTCTTATGCTCTTTTTGTGTTGAAATAATGTGCCTAAAGAAAAATTATATGTTTTGTTACAATTTAATTGTACTATTTTTAATCAATAATACTTAAAAATAATGTTTGATTAATTAGAATTATATTTTAAACTCACCTTACATGAGTTTTTGATGATCATACATTAATTATACAATTACTAATAAATGTATTAATTACTTATATGGACTTAGCATTTAACTAAAATATAAGCAATGAAAAATTATCTAAGACCAAAGTGAATTCAAATACATATAATGATAAAATAGTTCTTAAATTTTTGCTACCAATATTCATAAATTATTGAAAAATTTCACAAACAGATTTCCTAATGAATAAGAAGTAATAACGTGTATTGTAAATTTAATATAAATATTTTAAAATCAAATAAAAATTGATAGCTGTATTCAATTATCCGTGCATTTTCTCCACAGTATTAGCCCAGATAATCAAGAGTATACTGTACTATATAAACTAATGGTATGCTCTCAAATTTAATTACAAATTTAACCAACCTATCCTTGAATTATCAATATTATTAAGCTATTTCGAACAGTACCAACGCGCATCGAGCTTTCTGCTAATTATTGATAATGATAGCGTCTTGCGGATAACCATTCGTTGTATATAAGGCGTTACCCTAGAGTTAATTAGAGGTTTGCATCATAGCCTTTAAACTGACGGAACACTGAGCTTAATGATTAAAGGGTAAGGGGTCTCAAGGGTTTCGAAGTGGTCAAAGGGCGTATCGGTGCATAAGCCCTATTCAATATTTTATGCTTGCACGCCCGGAAAACACGATTACTTGCACAGTATACGCATTTTGGGGGAGCTTAGCTAAAGATACATAATTGTTCCTAGATCTTTTATACTCATACATATAACATTGTTTTTCAATGCACATAGCCTTCTTAATAAACATTTTAAAGAAATATTTATAGATATATTTCTATAAAATATTATATCATATTTACTATACTTAGATTCTTTCAAATTTAAAAACACATTTATTATCTGCATAAGAGGATTCAGAATAAATTTGTCGTACCAAAAATAAAAACGCTTGTTTTCGTGGCAAAGGTATGCATTCAGGTATAAATGGCGTAAAGTCGGACTTAGCAACTTTATTGAATGGAGTTGGTACAAGTGCGGCCAAGCAAAAGTTTTGTCGGATGTAAATGATACGGTTTTCGAGGTTTAAAACAACTTTGTTCTCTGTTGTGTCTGCGCCTTTCTGTTTTTAATTTATTATTATTTAAAATAATAATAATTCTGAAGATGCATGTTTAAATTATTTGTCGATAGGAAGTTAAAACGCCATAGCGTGTACATAACGTACAATTTTAATTTCGATTTAAGCCTAAATAGATCAGGCAAAAAGCGGTTAAATTTACATTTTGGATCTCGGTTTGCTCTCGCCGTTATGAAAATTTCGACCGTTAATCCTCTTTTTTGTTTACACGAAGATTATTAAATGTATTTAATAAAAATTATAATATAAAACGATTCGTAGCGCCCAGGTAGAAATTTGCCTCCACGTTATTAAAAACGTTCATATTAAATCATAATTATGTTTGAGAAACATTAGATTTTTATATGTTTATATAACACAAACTGAGTACTATTAAGATTACTGCATTATACAATTATTAAACTCAATGAATTAGAAATTAAGACAGAATTTTTTTATTAATAGACACTGCTTGTTTCTTATTCTCTTTTGAGGTTCCAATATTATAAGAATATAATTAAAATTTTCAAAATAAAGGTATATTTATAGACTTTAATTGCTTTTAATTAATAATTGTATTACAAATAATTTTTTTTTCAATGTAATAAAATTAGCGATTCTATAAATTAATATATATATATAAAATCTTAAAAAAATTTAAATTGATTAATTTTCCATTTTACTTTATATTTTGCTTACCATTAATTATTGACTAAAATATTGTTTTATATTACTTAAAAGTTTGTTAACAGTATAGATCAATAAAATTCAAAACTATGTTTTAATTTGACGCAAATTACTCCTAATTTCTCTCGAAAGTAATCTCGTTGATATTGTATGTTAAGACCGTATTTAGTGGGAGAATGATTTATTTTGCCATAGACTAGGCGGAACTTTGACAACCGGATCAAAAGTGATGTGTTAACGGTAAGGTTTACATGATTTTTCTGGCGACCGCGACGGGAACGCAACGGCCGGCGCGGCTTCATCCGCTGATCTCATTCATAACATTCAATAACTATGTAGCTATTGTATTAATTAAATAAATACTAGCGCAGCGGACCAATCTGTGTATAATTGCTACCTGTCAATAACCGTCTGCTTAAAAAATATTTTAAAAATAAATCTGTTTAAAAAGATTTAATCTTTGATATATTTATTATAATCATTATTCATGTCACTATGATCATTCTAATACACACCTCTTGAATCACAACGCTTCCACTATTCACACTTTTAAGACGAATTCGATTAAATATCATTTCAATGCATATACACAGAACAATTTAATAATTTAACTATACAAAGAAGAATTTTAAATCCACATCAATGTTGGATTATTTGAATTAAGTGGATTTAGTCGAGTCTTGATTTTTTTAAGCGTATTTCAACCTATCATATTTTATAATTATTGGGTGTTCAATAGCTAGCCCAACATCACAGAAATTTAAGATTATTATACTCAATTTTTATCAAGATTATTGTGATAAAATAAATGCATAATATATGTATACTACTCATGATAAAATAAATGCATACACATATATGTTTTGTGCTATTTTTAATGTCGCATCGCAATTGAAATAATTATAAAAGCCTACGTCAGCATGTCTGTGTGTGTTTAAATCGTTCCAAAGGCTTCCCCGCTATGGCGAGCGGGCACGTTTCAAATAAACCTTTTTTCTTTATTTATAATCAATATGTCCCTTGCTGTGGGCTCCAATAAAGGAGCCCCCACCTGGCGAATGTTAGCAAGTTCAACCCTCGACCCCAACCCTACCTACCCCAGGTGTTCGGGGTGTGCCCACATACGGGAAACATACACACACATCCACACTCCGTTTATTTGTTTTCGTTTCACGAGACCATAATTAAACAATATTAATTATTGCAAATAAATTCTCGCTTTGTTTAGCGTCCCCTCTTTTATTCGCGAAAATAAGCCGCGTAGAGTTTTTATTAGTGTGTGTGAGCCGCGCGTTTCTAGGGCCTAAAGATGGAGCTTGCGTTCATCAACCCGGGGAAAGCCATAAAGTTGAACCTGCTCCGGAACAATATTAAATAATATATATATATATATAACCCACATTGCGTAGTTCCGGATGGAACGTATATATACGTTTTAAGGCAAAAGTTAGTCGATTATTGCCGGTTGTTGTCCGTGATAAATATTTTTCGGTAATATTGCCAGGACACTGTGTGTAATGTGCTATAAAACTCAACTAACATTACTTAATTATAGCAAAATTTAACTTGCCCTAATAGTTAGTGGTGCGTTCAATAATACTGTGTCGGGTATAATTGTGAATTGTATCTTAAAGGAATAATACTATACAGGCAAATTTATATTATTTTTATTCTTAGTTTATTATATATATTTTTATGAAATTCAGGTGCAGGATTTAAGTAGCGATTCATAAAGTTATTTAAGTAAAAAATATTGAGTAATTAGCAATTAAATCAAGAGCCATTAATACGAACCTAAGAGTGCGTCATTGAGAAAAATATTATGAGAGCCGTCATAAAGATCCTTGAAAAAGAAAGAAAGAAAAGAAAAGCCCTCAAACCATTGCGAAAATAATGACAGCCGTCCACGAGTAACGTTTTCTTTCTAACAAGATAATCTACAAGTAGCTTGTTAACGCCACCACAAATCAAAACATCTAAAAAGTGGGGAGATTTATGTATATTATGATGAATTTAAGAATAAACTAAGTTATTTGTGTTCGAAAGATTTTCTGTTGAATGCTTGTTGTATGAAACTATATGGGAAATAACCTTAATATTTTTTTGTTTACTAATTTATTTATAGTTACATCATAAGAGAAGTGCAAAACGAAATCTAGCAAGAAAAGCATTTTGATATGATTTTATCAAAAGACAGTTTTTAAAGATTTTTCGTTAAAAGTTATTGTAAACCTTATTCATATATTTACCGCTGCTTTTAGTCCGAAATATATGTTTAAGCAATGGCAGATACTAAAACCAAAAAAACTGACAACCAAATTTACGTATATTTATACCTTACAAAATCACTTCTTCTATTTTAGAAAAATCTTAAAAAATCTCTCGCCAGTTTTATTTCCGGTAAACACTCAACTAAATAGATCACAAAAATTTAATACTCCTGGACGTCACCCAAGCTTTTATATTGGTGTGGCACATTGGGATAAAATTATAAATGAGAAAACATTAACCTACCCAATATAGTGTGTTGTGAGATTGCGATTTTTCATAAGACGGTTAAATCCTCTACTCTAAATAGTTAAACTACATTTTTCTCTTTATAAAATCGACTTTGTATTACTCCCTATAATAATCACTTAAAAATAAAAATATGTCACTTTTTTTTACAAAATGGTGGCAAATTTTAAAACTTAAAAATTCATAACTTTGCTGGATAAAATTCTACATACAAGTGTACTTAGTAAAAAACGTTTAAAGTAAAAATCTGCATCGTATTAAAATTAAAAAAAAAATTTGCCATAAAACAAGTTTTATATCAAATTGATCGGACGGCCATACAAACTTTTATAAGACGGCTGAATCTTTTTTAAACAGTTAAACTTTTTTTCTTTACAAAATCAAACTCGTATTAGTCCTTTTAATAATTAGCATTATAACACGGTAAACGCAAACGAGCTTATTTCATTTTATTTTTATCATTTAATATGATATTTATCCATGGGATAGTAACATATAGGGAAAACTTATCTGTGATTATCGATCGAAATTATAATTACATAATAATGACTGATTTCGACCTCCAGGACGATTCAAATGTTTAGGGTTTAATATGGGATTCGAACCCAGTTGTTGTAAAGACACCGCGACACTATAGAAGAACAAGATTTAAACTGAACCAAAAAACAAAGACTGTCGAAAAAAAAACCAACATAATCTAATGAATATTGATGCAACATTATCGCTAAGACATCGTCCAGAAAAACTTCTAACATCGCATCGCATTTTAACTATTAAAATATTGAATAAAAATGGATGAAGTATTCGAATATTTAAATATATTAGCATCGTTTTTTTTCGGTTTTTACTGGAAATAATTTATTAAACTGCAAAAAATCAATTAATTGCATGTAAAATATTATTTAATTATTATTAAATCTTTAAATACTTAGCTTAAGCTTGTTAAATTTTATAAAATGTGCATAACACAATGAAGTACAAATTATTAATCAGTGAGGGCGTTCAAAGGAAAATGCATAATTTATATTATATAGTTTTATGAAGAACGCCATTTCAGCATTTTAAAAGTACTAGAATTAATTTTAGCTGCCATTAATTTATTCAGAAAAATTGATGAAACATTTTAAATACCCAATTTTATCGAATTTATTGTATATAAAATAGCTAATAATGTTTGAAACGAATTTAATAAACATAAAGATCAGAACCGTATCAGCGTGTGGATTTGCATATAAATGAAATAACTAATAATAAATTAACTGCGACCGAATAATTTAACTGAATTTTTTCGTTTCATTGCAAAAACGATAATATTTTACAGTCTATAGAAGATACTGATATATTTATATACATACCAGCATATAATAGAGCTGGATGGCTGTCACCATCCAACTCTATTATATGCTGGTATTGCATTTATTATATTATATTAAGCTTTTACATTACATACAGGTGACAAAATCTAGTTAAGAAACTTTTATTTTAAATTATGTATTTATTTACAAACTTACGTAATACGAACATTCTCAGTTATATTGAAATGAATAAGTTTTCATCAAAGCGTTTGAGTACATAGAAACATTTGTCATTAAGTAAATATAAACGTTCAGTTCATGTTTCGGGTTGAATCTTCGAGAGATTAACCCGAACGTATCGCACTGGGGATAGGCATCGAAGAGGAACCGACCAGCAAACGTACGCGGCATAACAAATGAAGTGATTCGAACAAAAGGTAAAGTTCGCGGATAGTTTCCGAATAACACGGATTAGGCATAGGCACCTTGGGTGTTTAAACTTGAGTAATTACCGCCCGAGCACATTAGATGTCTCCTAGGCCCGAACTTCCGGAGCCCAACTTTCCGAACATCCCGCAAATAATTTCCGCGCGCATACACTTAAAAGCTTTGGTGGGTGTACAACAAATGTGTATGTGTGTACTATCTCGCACCTTAATTACAATGTTAAGAAATTCGGTAATGTCGGATTATTTC
The DNA here is from genome assembly GCF_051122295.1 of Plectrocnemia conspersa. Classification (NCBI taxonomy): domain Eukaryota; kingdom Metazoa; phylum Arthropoda; class Insecta; order Trichoptera; family Polycentropodidae; genus Plectrocnemia; species Plectrocnemia conspersa. Next base: position 11,904,826 of record NW_028277166.1, on the reverse strand, counting down.
GCAACAAGGTACACGCGAATCGCGACCTAATCCCGCATCATCCGACACGAAGCGGTTAATTTGTGTGAGATTAATGTTTTTACGGGAAACGCGAAAACGAGACAAGGGTCGCGAAGGTGTCTTTTTCCGAGAGTGTACATTATACACATACCCTTTTCTTGTTTGTATCTTTTGTTTTTATGTGACGGATAAAGCCAGATTGTCCAACGCCTATGTTTTTATTATGAGTAGAAGTTGAATAGCGGAAACTTACATAAAGACAAAATAAACATTTGCATAACCTAATACAATGTACGACAATTAATATGATTGATTATTAAAAAAAAGTTACATAATTTATTTGAAGATGTGTTAAGTACTGCGGATTATTTTAACATCAATGTTATTCGATTTCTTTAAATAGATGTTTATATTTTTTCATAATTTCACAGATAAATATCAATATTAATAATTAAAATCTAATCCGATTATTCGGATATTTTAATACAGAATATATTTGACCGTTTTTGAACTATTCGTTGTTCGATTATGCGAAGTATTCGTTGATATTCATGGTAAAATGTTTTACATTTTCGTTTCGCAAATTCCATGTACCGATTAACTTTAAAAACACATTTGTGTATTAGGTCTTTGTTTATTGCATAATATCAAAGGGGATCATTTTTTCTTTTATGTACCGCTAAATCACCACAAGCTCAAATATACCATTTTTGTTTTTTATCTGCATGTTATTTATAACAATTAATATAAGACATAATGGCTATTAAAAATAATAGCTGCCAAACAAAATAATATGAAAATATACATTATAACCTCAGAAATTCCAGAAATTACTCTTATTTCAAAGAGGATATTATGCAGCTTTGCACTTTTTCAATAGCTAAAGTTAAATCAATACAAATAAGTCAGCTTAAAGTATTCTATTACAGTAAAACTTCTGAACACATTGAAATGTCTTTTATGCAGAAAGTGAAATACATAAAATAAATTTGGTATTAATTAGATTGAAACGTCTATTGCTCTATTATTTTTAAAATAAAATAAATATACTTGATACTTTAACGGTTATATTTTCAACATAAATGTGTCTATAAACTGTATTATTTAATTCTGTAAAACTTCGCTAGTATATTCGAATATTTAACGTTGACTATTTGATAGTCAAATAGTTAAAAAAAAATCGAATATATCGATAACTCTATATACTAGAAGTGCGATGCAGAAATAAAATACAGCAATCTTCACTAGATGGCATAAAATATTGTCAATGAATTAATTCAATGTTAGTATTTTACTTAAAAAAGATTTCTTAAATCCATTTATTTCAATTTATGTTATTTTTATTATAAAAAAATATCGGAAAATCACTATGTTGTAATTTTTTTAAAATTTTTTTTTGATTGCTATTGTTACACAGTAAGTCTTATACTATTAAATCGCATCTAAAATAATTAATCTAAATTTATCATGATCTTTATTTAATTTTAAAAGATAAAATACTACTTAATTCAATTATTCTAGCCAATCTTAAATCAATAACTTTAACACTAAACATTTATTTAAAAGATGAACTAAAATACTTTAACCTAACTTAGTTTAACTAAATTAAACACCTTGATAAAACATAATCTGATGTAATACGTTGGTTAATATATTTTTTACATAAAGTCTTTTTTTTAGACATGATAGAAAATAAATAATGTTTAGGATTCAATTCCAAAAATAACTAAATGCCATTTTACAATTTTATATATTTTCTAGGCTTTCTGGATTATTTTTTTCGTAAAAATATTGAAAATAGTGAAAGCATCCATTTGCTCTTTAAAATGATTTTAAAATCTTTAGCTATAACTTACTCTCTAAAACTGTGGGAATATTCTAATGGTGAATGAGATCAGAAACATGACATTTTCCTGAAGCTCGATTTTATTTTAATACTTTATCACGATATTTGTAATGAATGATTAAAATAAAATTATATAAGCTCTTAAACTTGATAGAAATTAAACTAACACACTAGAGTCCATATAGGATTTGAATCCAGGTCTTTCAGTTATTCGTCACTGACTTACACATAATGCTGGTCGGAAAATAATTAATCAACGCCAAAATATGCTTGGAAAAAAATGTTATTATTTGAAGAACTTTAAATTATGACAAGACATCTAAAACACACCAAGATGAAACTACTAGAACCATGATTTATTTTTTGAATTGAAAGTTTTTGATTACCACCTTTAAGCTGCATATATTGAAGTCTCTGTTTGTAAGGTTCAGTGCTTAATATCTTCTCGGAGCTTAGAAAGCAGTCGAACCGCGACAGGAATCCGAATCGAAACCCTAATAGATTAGCTAGAGAGCTCGCCTCAAAAAGGCGGCTATAACCGTTTGCCCGATGGCAATATTCAATCGAAGTTTTTATATTTATGACTTGGGTTCAGGAGAGAGAGCTTTATTTTTTATTTGATAGATAAGTCGCGTATATCATGTCATAAATGACGAATATAAAGAAATATAGCTACTCAAAAAATATATCTTGTCTTGCGTGTTACTAAAAATAAATACATCGTAATGTTAGCAAGTCATTTTAATATATATAAAATATATTTCATTTGTGGGTGTAATTTATATGTACGTATAAAGTATATAAAACAATTTAATAGATAATTTATAAGATGAAATTTTTTGTTGTAACTTAACATATTTAAAACATATTTTTTTGGTAGGTAATATATAAAACATATTCACACTTTTTTTTATCAAAGGGTATTTCCGGATACTATCTTTGTCATTCTGTAATTTTTAGGTACAATGGCGTAAAACCTATGTGAAACTAGCCGTAGGCTTTTTATAGCATACATAAGATAAGTTAGTCCCAAAAGTTTAGCATTTAACTCATTTCATATCTACTCTTTTTATCTTAATTTAAAAAATGCTGGTTTTTATAAATAAAATTATACAAATAAATTTTACAATGTCGTTCTGCTAATGGATGCCTGAATTATTAAATTTTCTCGCGAAAATATAACGACTGATTTTCCAGAGTTCTATCAGTTTTATCCAGCAATCATATATAATTTACAATTCAGATATTCAATTCAATCAATCACAATATAAGAGAATTTTAATATGAACTTTAAAGAATTTATTTTTCGATACTTTTTAAGATTGATGCTTATCCGTATTTTTTATATTCACATACATAATTAAAATGTTTATTATGTGAAATTTATTTTCGAATATACATATATCTGAACGGTTAGATTTTTGGCAATATTATTATTGTATGCCTGATATAAAGCAATTCTGATTACATTTACGCTTCACGAACATAATGTATTTTTTGCAAACATTACCTATATATACAAAATATGACGTCAAAGGTCAACAACGAACGTTGAGAATTTTATTGAAAACGTTATACCTATGTACGTGGTAGATTTTTTTGTGTACGCCATATAATGTAGACATAGTAAGGAAATATTTATGTATGTATGTGTGTATATATTTTTTATTTTCCCTACGTTATTTCGGGCCTATTCTTTGCGATCCTCCGTTTACGTTCACGGGTACATTAAAAGCTCGTTCTTCTTGATATTTCAGTTCGCTCGTTTGTTGCAAAATGTATTTAATAATATAAAATAAAAATAGAAAGATTTGGAGAAGGAAACTCCGAATTTATTTTCCCTACGATTCCATTTAAATAAACTTTAATGCTTTGCTATTTCGCAATGTGTGAATTCATAGATTTTATCTTAATGTTGATTGAAAAAAATGTTCATTTTGCAATACTAAATTGATTTCAACTCTTCATTTCCGACAGTTAGAATGCGAAAGAAAAGCTTGGTAAAAAAATAAAAACTTAGCTTCTGGGTGCTTTAATCAAAAGCAAAATATTTTTGTAATCAATTTAATTATATAGGGTGAAAAAGTTTCACATTAATTTATACAAAACGAGGCTGCTTATTAAATAATCAATCGTTTGTTTCTATAATGTGATTATAATTAATTAGCTGATTTTTATATATTATATAATTAATTATCTCTAAGCTTTTACTATTATTACCAGAAAATGTAAAAGCGATTAATTGAAATTGAGTTATTTAGATTAAATAAAATATAATTATATTACAAAAGTCGGTATATGTAATGTATATAACATTAGGCTCAGATTTTTCCAGTTTTAAAATATTTGCTTTCACAATGGATAAACCGGAAGCTTAGGCACGAAACCTATCCACGATAACTTACCTGGAATACCTGAATAACACAAAAAGTATGACACGTACCTAAGCGGAGTTTTATGCGCTTTTAACGTTTTTTCGCAAAACAAAGCTTTGAACGCGATAAATAAAGTTGAAAAAATTACAAAAGACCGGGCGCTAAAGCACAGCTTCGCTCAGAGATTTTCATATATTTTATACACAGGAACATATAAAGCTGTATATTATATTATATTTATTTTAGTAAGAGTCAAGTTTATTTAATTTATGTCAAGTTTATCCGTATATTATTTTATTAGAAAAAGCTATAATATAGTTTTATTTGTGAGAGATGTACTAAAAATTAAAATGCAAGATAGTGAATATTAATGATTTTTTTAACCCAGTTGACTACACCGTTTTAGCTAGGATCCGTATACTGCAGCAGCTTAGTCAAAGTTACTTTGTGCCTGAAATTAGATTATTTTCTTTCTTTCGCGTGCAAAAGGAAAGTCGTGAACTTAAAGGAGGAATAAAAAACTGAGGCAATTGTTTAAGAAATTAACGATTTATGCGTTTTATAAACAACGCGAGAGTTAAAATACACTTTGCGAATCTTGCTGTCAGATTTTTATAGCGATAAATTCGATACTATATTAAAAAATAAGTATAGAAATAAATGCTATATAATTTATTTATGAAGTTTGTTTATGTATCTATTAACTAAAATATTCTTTAAGTAGGTTGTATACTTGCAAGGTCAACCATTATATCGATAAACTATAAATAAAATTAAGTCTTGTCGTATACATACTATATAGATGTTTTTCTAAGAATTGTATTGCAGATATGATATAAAAAATAGATCGTTATCATTATAAAATATACTTTTAACGGACATTAATACAATTGTCTTTTATACTTTTGGCATACCCTATATTATTAGCTAAGCATAATTTATTGTAATAATATGATAAAACTGGATTGCATTGTACATTGATAACATATACACATATAATGACAAAGTTCGTTACGCTGAAACATTGTTAAAATATTAATATCACCAAACTAGCCGGTAATGCTAGATAAAGGCGTGTATCGGTGTTTGACAAGTACTGATAAGTACAATCACTAATGGTGCAACATATTTTATTTCAAGCATACAATAATCGTACAAAACAATTTTTTATACTAAAATAATGAATGACTATTAATTTATCAGAGAACATATTTTATTTAGTTAAAAAAAGTCTAATTTTAATTTAGATCAAATTAGGCAACGACCAAAAAGGACATGTAAAATATTTTTTACTGTTTAAAATAAAAAAATAGTTAATTAATCTATTTCAGTAGTAAAATATTTTTTAAACTCTGGATTATACGTGTAGTATGGTGTACAAATGCATTTACAGCTTGCAATAGTTTTTTGGATTCTTGATACGAATAAATATATTTTTTTAAATGTTTATAGACAATTTTTGTTATTACCATGATTTTTAATCCCATATAAATCCTAGCAATTTGCATTTTTTTTCATGTCTAGGGGAGCAAAATTAGTGATTAGTATATTATTATAATTTTTCCTAGATTTCCCTAGTCTCGCGGATGAATGTCGTAATAAATATTTAAAATATGTCGTTCATAGTGACATATTAATTGTTAATTATAATAATAAAAAATGTTACTAATTTATTTCGGTCCGTTATTCATTATTTGGTAAGTAGTTATTGATTGTATACTTCGTTGTAACGCATTAAGCCAACGAAAGATTTATATTTTTTTTTATAAAAATCAGTCAAAAACAATTTGATTTTATTTCTAACTAATTTATAAGTATACATATTTGAACTTAGCATTTCACGTTTTAAATATTGTGGTTTAGGTAATTATAATTGTATGATTTATGAAATAAATAAGACTTAATACGTTACAAATCCACATATTTTTTTAAATCAGTTGGTTCAATTTCCCATAGAATTTTATCACAAATAGGTATTTCATAAATATTTTGTAACTAAATAAACAAAGACTTTTTGAAACTATTTAAAATAAAATATTTTAATAATAGCGTTTTAATAATTTGATGAAAAAAATAATAATATTGAGCTGTGAATTTATGTTGAATAAATAAATTTGATTTATGCTTTTTCTTAGCATAAACAGTGTTTTTTGGCATTGTTTTTCATACAGAACAATTTTGCATTTTTTGCTTGCTGCAAAGATAAAATAACGAAAATAGTCATACAGATATGTAATATAAATTAGTCGTATTTCAATATATTTTTTGGACTTATTAATTTAAGCTCATTTTCAAATTTAGTGAAATAAGGAATTATTTTTAGTATGAAAATGCTACACAAATTAGTAATTTACAATAAAATATTGCTATGAGAATTAGTTTTTTCTGTATAATTAGTCGTTTTTTGACACTTTTCTGATGTTAATGTATTAGAAATAATACATTACTGTAAGTATTAGTTTTTTGTATAAAATTATAGATTTCATTATTTTTCATAGATACTCATAACGTATAAATATGAATTATTATGGTAAGATTATTTGGTATTCAATTTATTATATATTTTAACAATAAATTCCAAATCACGAAAAGCAAAAATATTTATCATATACTTGATAAATTTCAAATAAATGCTTCTTGAATCATAGAGAAATAATTTAAAGAGCTAAGTGGCAAACTTAGCTGTAAAACATTATAAAAACAACATTAACAACAAAAAAATAATTTAAGAAGAGGTGTCAAAAAATCATTGCAATTACATTATTTATTATAAAAAAACCAAGCTTTTAAATATTCTAAACATAAAAGTTTATCTAAAATAAAAATGTTAAATTTTACGGAAAAAAAAATAGAATTTACAAAAATGAAATAGAGCCGTATTTTTACATTTAAATCATACTTTGTGGCAAACATTTTGATGTACAGTGAACGTTTGGCATACTTAGATTTTTAATGCCCATTTAAAAACACTGCTCTATAAGAACTTAAAACAATAAAATAAAATGCTTAGGCGTACGTCATCTTTTTACTCTAAAGTAAAGAGAGTTATAGTATATTATAATTTAGAAATGAATAAAAAATTAACTCCAATACAACGAATACGCCCTATTAAAGTATCCGGTATTGCTGCATAATTTCAGTAGTGTAATTGGTACGACTTATAGGTACCACACTAGAATTACAGCATACAATCATATACAATACATTAACCATTATGGAGATATGTCACCGTCGATACGTGCCAAGAAACGAGCCTACATCGGCGCGGCCCCGCAACATAACCTCAACGACAAAGAAGAAAAGGCGGTGAGATCGATCGGGACACGTCAAACGGCATGCGTGCGACGCGACAGCGGGTGACGTCCGCGAGAACCGCGCGACGCGTTTGTTTTTCCCGAAAGAGCTATGTGCATGTACTTACGCCGCTATGGACTTGGAGAGGGGCCAGCGCTCCATGGACGCCTGGTACTTCATGTTCTCGATCTGCTTCTTGAGTGCGTCCTTGTCCATGGCTGCGAGGATACTGGCTTCCATGGCGCAGGTCTTCCGGCGACCAGGGGGTGGCGGCGGGGCTGCGCGGGGTGCCGCGACGCAGAGGGGACGCCTGCAAACGACGCCGACTCATTCAGACATGTTGTATAGTTTGTTCGACGGGAATGGGTGTGTTTGTGGATGGAGGGAGTGCATGAATACAACCCACGCTGAGTGGGGTGCGAAAGTGTACGTGCAGTACTAGCAATTCAAAGAGGGGATAGGGCTAAATGCTCTAATTATATAGAATGAGGGTGGTTAAAATAGGGCAGTTGAATATAAAGTATTATTAAGCAAATCGATAGCATTTTGCTAAATTTCTCACTACATAGTTTTAGCATTGCAGTTTTGAAATAGGGTATGTTTTACATTATACGTATGTCGTACATTTATATTTTATAAAATCCACTTCGCTTGGAAGCAGATATATTTTAAACTATTTTAATATTATTATTCCAACTACAACTGTATATGCAATTCATACATAATGTAAATAGATGGGTGCCGCATGAATTAATTGGACGGCAGAAAATAAATTGCTTAGAAGCTTGTTTATTTGCTGTCACAGCATAAAGGCGTACCATTTCTACACGCATTATTATGTGTGAATAGAAATTAAATATTTTCGACAATCAAGTGTTCGACATAGTGATTTAATAAATAATAAGTGACAAAACATATGCACCAACGAAGCTAATAGTATATGTGTCGTGGTGGTTTTCCAAATATTTAATTTAATAAGGGACCAATAAATATAAATATGTAAGTTTGAAAATGATAATGTATTGTTTTATACACATTATAAATAACATATTTATTTGTAAAAGAAATATTCCATATAACGCGCCACGAATCTCCGAACAGAGTACATTTTCCCGACACCACTGATACTCACACATTTGTACTTAGGCCCGTGCATATGCACGTGTACGCTACATGTAAATTTACTTTGGGAGTAATTTCGCGCGTTTGTGTGTGGATCTGCAATATCTTTCCTTATGTCAACGGTGTCGTTGTGACCTAGCATTTTATAGGTCTAGTAAAATATATAGAGGTAATAAGTGTCCCTACACAGTCGTTTAATTTCTTCCCTTACACCAGCTTGGATGCAAATTTACCACCTAGCAGTAGCAGCAGACCTATTATTCAATATTTTTTCAATTCTTTAGTTCTTGGGTCGAAGATAAAAATAAAAATAAATTTATCGTTATACCAAAGGGCACTCTTTATCACTATCATTGTTTTCATAAAATAACTTATTTACGCTTTATATTAAATGTGTTAAAAAAAATATTTTTTACAATAGCTACATTTATTTTTAAATATATATTTATTTTTATTTTAATACGATAATTATCTTTACAAACCTTCTACTATAACTAATGGATGCTAATGGTTTTTAACAATTTTCATTTTAACAATTTTGTTATTAGTGTTTTTTAACATTTAAAGCAATATGTGCTCAAAAAATTTGGTGCTTATAAGAAATTTAAATTCATGTTTTTTTTTAATAAATAAATGGTAGTTGTAGTCTATTCTTTTTTTTAAGATATGCATGAAAAGGTATGTCTGATTTAAATTTTTTTAATTTGTCAAAAAATAAAATTTTTCATTAACAATTTTTGATTTGTCCTAGAATTCAAAAATAAAATCAAATTAAACAAATATATGTTATATATAAAATATGATTATAATAATACAGTATATTAATAAAAACATTTATATTATTTATGAACAAAGAACTGGATGATCGTAGATGAGAAAAACCGTCAATTGAATGATGATTTGTTATCGAAACACTAGAACGGATCGATCTACTTTGATTGATTACAAAGCATCGAGATGGAAAGGAATTTATGAGATCCGTATTTATATCCGAATCGTAGAAAAAATTGTCAATAACAGCTGTTGCAACATTATATTAATATTATAAAAAGATAAATATAAAAAAACCTCCTTGGATAATTGACAAATGAGATTTCAGTTTGCCGATATTTTATTAAGCCCCCATATATTTTTGAAACCTGCCAATTCCCACGCAGAGCGATTATATAGGTATTATAATTAAAGATTTTAAATTATCAAAGTAAATATAAGGCCGATTAGAGTAGTTAGAAAATCGTAAATATTTTTCGTAAATCGTAAGATCATCGCAGATTATGTTTTTAGGTAATTTTTAAATCAGAATTGTGATAAATAATTAAAATAAAATCGAGCTATATCATGGGTATTAAGATAAAATAAATTCAAGCCGATGTGTTACTGATTTATACTTTGATTATTGATTGTGTCGATATACACACCTGTTATGTTTCAATAGAATATTTACATTAAATAAATGAATTTCTTAATCTATTAATCATTTAAAAACTGATTATTAAAGTACTAATATGTATTTGTGTATATATGAATAAATACAATTAGGTATAAGTGTGGCATGACTTTGAAAATAGCTCTAAGCAACGTTTATTCATTTTTTTCCATCTTAGTTACTACACGCTTCAACAGTGATTCTATAATTATTTTTATTTTTATTTTTGGGATTTTAGTGAAGTACGATTTAATTAATTTTTCTACCAAATCATACTTAGTATGAAAAGTTTATCGATCAGTAATTTATCTACTAAAGTTCTAAGTTATAGTTCTAATAGTTACTTTAAAACATTAATAGCAATTTTTACTAGATTAAAAACATTTGTATCATTTCTTAGAATAGAAATTTAGTTTTATTTTAATTGGACGAAACAAACTTGTATTATATGTATTATATGGATTTCTACTATACTAAAGAATTCGATATCAATTTTTTACAATAATCTTGACTGTGAAATTGTGAGTAAAAATACTTAATTGTATCCAGTGCTTGGTTTACAACCATGAATCTTTTAAAAATAAATGGCGCTCGAGGTTAAACGAGTAGTTTTCCAGGAAATCATTGGGCGGTTAATTCTCAAAGACAAATGGTAAGCATTAAAAATTTGTACAAAAATACGTTTCATTTCCACTAAGTCTCGTGATCAATCACGAAGGACTAAGGGCGCTAGCGCCGAAGAAACATTCTCCTTTAGAGACTTAAAAGCTTTTTTATTTTGGATTACGTCGGGCAGCAGACATTTTTTCCGACGTAATATGACAAAATATTCGCGCTGTCACCCGTCTGAGAAAATAATGACGGTGGTCCCAAAAAAAAGAACAAGGGATAAAACAATGTGAACCATGACGGTACACAAACTTTAATTATGTCATACTGCCAAAAATGATATGTCGATAGATGCGAAATGTCGAGAAAATACTATTTTTCTTCCAGCGAAAATTTAATATCACGCAAAAAATATTTATATAATAAACGCCGTAGCGCTCTTGATAAGGGTTCTATAATTTATAATATACAAGATGGAAAAAATTGAACCATTTTTTACACGCTTATATCTTATGTTTCTTTTAAGCTCAAGAAAAAATTGAAAATGCTAAAGGATAGTTCCAAGGTCATGTAACTATAATAATCCAGAGGCGAACCATTAGCAATTTAAAGTTCTATAGAAAAAACATATCAATCTCCATATAAAATAGCTAAAGTATATTTTATTTTTTGTAAAAATACTATAACATATAAAAAAAGTATATACTGACTTCTATATTATATTGACTTTTTCTCATTTTCTCAGCTTCGTATTTAAAAGTGCGACCTTTGCTCTACGTTTCGTAATTTTGCACTTCCAAGTTTAGAAATTGGTATGGATTCTGTTTTTTAATAAAAAAAATTAAATTATTATGAAATATCTGGAAAATTAAATTATAGTTTAATATTGATTTAATAGTATTGTGAGGGTTTTACCCACCTGTTTAATTAATTTAGAAAGCATTCTAACGACCATTTTGACCTGAAAGTAAGACCTAATGATAGAAGAGAGATCTCGGGACAAAACAATTGCGTTAATAATTGTTAATATTTCACGAACCACATATTAACACATTCGTCTTGAGACGTTAATAACTTATAAGTAGCCATAAGTATCGAAAAAACTATTTCTTGTTTGTAAATAATGCGCGATAGACAATGCGTTATACTTTGCGCGAAAGACTATTGTCCGTTTACACATTTTTTAATGATCACCTAAATGGCCATCGGACCATTTGACTTTTATGGCATAAACTCATTTCGTGAGTGTATTCAAAAAGCGATGCAATTGACCCGCCAACATCCTCATCTATGATTCGTCAGAGTTGTCTTGAAACGGCAATATAAAAATGTGACGCACCAAGAGAAACGCTAAATCTAGTATTATTACAAGAACACATTACGTTAGATCACAGTTGACAATAATTTAACTCGACACTCCAGCGAAAACTCTCGACTTTCAAGACCTGATATTTCGATTTCACTACCTGATAACGGCATCTACATTTCAATATACACGTGGTCTATTTTGGTTGAAAAGTTGCACCCATTCGGCCTTAAAACACGAAAGTGTGTTCTTAATACCGCAAAATTATACATTTTTAACTGAGCTTTTCATTGTGATTTTTAATCATTATACGTATTTTTTTTTAAATGCTGTTACAATATAAGTGTGTATATAATATAACAAGCGTAATAAATCACAAGTCCGTGATTTATTTTTTCGTTGGTAATTTTCTCCTTAAGCCTATTCGGAGCTAGTTCTTTCGATTCGTTAAGTTTTCCATCGAACCTTTTTTATGTGTTGAGATGTATGGATGCGCGAAAATAATAAATATAAATTGAAGGCAAAGTGTCATTTGAAGCGTAGGCATGGCACTGAATAGCGCTGAAAAATCCTAAAGCAAATGTCAACCGTGAAAACCTTTCAAGCGGGCTGAAAGATCAGTCAAGAATGAGAAAGCACATATAAAGCCGGATATGGGCCGGAGACTTCTCTTCAGTTCTGATGTTGTCGTTTTATATCCCAAAGTAAGGATTATGTTTGCGTTACGTTCAGACAACACGGTTCGTATGTGGAACAGCAACTAAGTAAGTAAAAGCTCAAAAAAAAACATGCGTTTATTAAATTTTGTTTGTATTTGTAAATATTTTTAAAAAAAGTACAAGAAAATATATTTAGAGACACCTGTTGATGAGAGATGAAACTATTCACATGTAGATAAAACAGAGCGCATTTTTATCAATATTGATTTAAAATATTTCATTCGAATTTTTCATAATAATGTTACCATTTTTTTTAAGACACTATTTCAATTCTAATATAAAAATCTAAGCACTACACTATTTTAAAGAATTGATTCCTCATAACTATTATAAATAACTTATTTATTATAAAGTTGTAAACAAACAGCTTTTATTTTAAAAACAATTCATATAAGTTTTTATTATAATTAATATTATATAAATATCATACACTGATTTTTTCAGACTAGTAATTATTAATTATTTATATTATTTAATGGATAAATATAAAGTATATTGTCATAATAATCCACTAACTATAGTCATCAATTACATATATATATATATACATATATATATATATATATATATAATACATAAATTACTATTGAAATTATTTAGAATTTATTTGCTGAGATCGTATTATTTTTAATAATTGCAATTAAAAAAATAATATTTTTGAAACAAATTTTATTGATGAAAGAAAACATATTAGCCATTAATTTTTACGATGGCCATATGGTAAATATAACACATTAAGTGCCAGAAGAGAATGACATTAATGCATGAATTTAGTTAAAAGACAGACATTTACGGTTAGTTATATTTGATAAAATTGTTATTAAGATATGACTAATGTATAGATGTATTTTTCATAAAATATTTGTGTTGGTTAAAAAAAAATAACAATGTACGTATGTACAATCTAAATATAGGGTATAAAAATCAGCACTGAATGAATTACAATACATATAACAATGTATATTATTTAACTTTAAAACAATTTTATAGTATTTTATTGAGGCAAAATTGTTAATTCGCTAAGAAATTTTATCAGATTATCTAAAAAAGACATCATAAAAAAACTGATCGCATATTTAAAAGAAGAGAGAACCCAATTAAGTTTTATTAAACATTCATTTTAAATGCTCTATTTATTTATATATATTCTAAAAATAATTAGATATAGCATAAAAATATGCTTAGTAAATATAGTTTAATTTGTTTCGAGGACGAAGGTGCATGACTTTACAGCCAAATACACGCAGGAGAAGCTATCAGGCTGTGGAGTTGAAATGACAGGTCTTTGAAATTGTATCATAAACGCGGCTTTTAGAAGCTGAAGAGTCTTTGCTGGGGTGTCGAGTTATATATTATTGTCGACTATGATATCGAAGGAGCAACTGGGATTTGCCGTGATGTGCTGTCGATCCTCTGATGTCTCCCAAGTGTCCCAAGTGTCACATATTTTATGATGGAGAGATCTCTGGCAAATCACAGATAAGGATGTTTGCGAGAAAATTGCATCGTTTTTTGGACACACCCCTGAGGTGTATTTCCTCTCCGGCAATCGGTAACCATGGAGTCGAATAACAAGAGTAATGTGCGCAGTAATTTTTACTGTACTTATGGCTGATTAGCGTCTAAAGACGGATGTGCTATTAGGTGGTCCGTGAAATTTTTTCAATTATTAACGCAATTGTTTGGTCATGAGATCTCTCTTTCATTGTTGTATGTATATAATGTTGTGGCCCCACTCCACAGTCGAGATTTTTTTGAATGGTCGTAAGAGTGACCTTTAAATTATAACAAACTATCCAAGCCCACACAAAAATAAATATATAATATGTCTCTAAAGATTTATATACATGTAAAATAATATTTATTAATTAAAAACGGTTCATTAAAATGTTTTAATTAAAATACTTATTTTTAAAGGGTACGATGCAAATCTGTTTTATTTATGTTAATGACATAGTCAATTAATAATGTCATAACTGGTAATTAGTGAAAAATACAGAATGGCGATAATTAGCAGATTTTTGTACGTTTAAAAAATATTTAAACACACCGTTATTTATACGCGTTCATCAACAAAGGACTTTAATAACGAGCCGCTATATAAACTCAAGGGTCAACTCATTACTCTAATTGCGAGAAACTCTAGTAGAATATATTATACCCGATTTTTTCCCCAGACGGGACTTGATCGAATTAAAAAACTGCTCAAACCTCCCACCGTACGTGTGTGTTGCGTCCACTTGTATGCTCTCGGCGAAAGCGTTAGGTTCATTAGTTGGAAGCGTGAATTGGCGACAATTAGTCATGTATCTTAGGTCAGCCACATCAGTCGGGGGTCTTAATGACCCAGAGACAAGGGCCTCAGCAATTAACCGAGAAACGTCTGAACGGTAGCGCTGTGCTTCAACAATACTAAGCCAGGGTTTGCGGGCGTTATATTATATATACAATTAAGAAAATATTCTGGATAAGCTTCGATATACATGTAAATAAAGTCTTAGAAAAAATGCTTAAAATTTTGCATGATCAATGGATTTAATAATTCGTGGCAATTTGATTTATAAATTTGTGTAATAAAAAATACTGCTATAGATTTTGCGACAGAATCTGAAGTTTGAGATAGTAATATGCGCCTGATTCGATCGATATATTTTCGATGCTATTTAAAAACGTTTAAGCCATTCGAAAGCATAAGTGTCTTTCATATTAATTTTAGTCTATACTCCAAGTCAAACTAATCAAATGTGAACTGAAAAAAATGCTGGTAAAATCAGTGCTCATATACGCGTCGGAGAAATAGATGTTAAAAAAATTTAAACATACACTGCACGTTTTAAACACGTAGTTTTACATTAAACTATTATTTTAATAATTTCTCATCGCTGTAATAAAAAACGCATTTACCTAATGGCACGTGAATCTGTTTTAAACTAATAAAAAGTATTTATTAATCAGTACTAAAATATAGCTACTGCACAATTTTTGTCCAATTAGTAATATTTTTACTATCGGCTTTCAAAAAAATGAACTTCATATAAATCTATTTTATTTAATTGGACATAGCTTCATGATTACTAGTATTCATATTTCAGGGTTAAAATAAAAAAATAAACATTTTTTGTCTACCTAGTAATATTTCTGCTAACGGCCTTTAATGGTTGTAATTCATAATTAACTATTTTAATAAAAAAAATAGTCATAACAACTACATTTATAGATGCACTTTATTATTAGTATATTTTTGTATTTAGAGTAAGAAATTATTAAAAGTACACTCAACTCTTTTTTCACACGATTTTGAAATAACACAGTCCAAAAAAATAATGAATACATATTTTTACATGAATTATTTGTTCTAACACGATTCCCAGAAACAATTCTATTTCATATTTTTAATTTTGTGCGTTATTGGGTTCCGGTGTTTAAATAAAAAGCATCGCATTGCAAAATTAAAAATAATGAAGATTCTATCCATAAATCAGTAATTATGGATCAAAAATTAGTTCCAAAAAGTCATCATATAGTCGAAATATTACAATATATTAGAAAAGATGGAAAAACTTCAATTATTGTATTATTTTTCCTTAAACAAAAAAGGTACGTATGTAGATACAATATTTTAATAAAATTATTTTTAGAATTTATTTATTCGGTTTTTATTACACGATTTTCTATACTACATTATTATTTTTTCAAATAACACGGTTTTTTAAATTTAGGGAACCAATCTTCGATTTTTCTATGTATTCTATTACTTTTTTTACACAGTTTTATGTGGAACGTATCCACCGTGTGAAAAAAGAGTCAGGGTTAAAATGAAAATAACTAAGCATCTTTTGCCCATCTACACCATATTTGCGTTAACACAGTCAGTTCGAGAGCTACCCATTTCATCATTATTCATAAATTTGGGATTATTACCCTAATATTAGAATTACTTATCATTACTGCTGTTTATATTTTGAACAAATTTATAGAAATTAAAAAGATTACTATATTTTTATATTTATCAATCAATCAGAGTAATGAAAAGTATATTTGTATATGTATTGTATGCTTTATTGTATGCTTAATCATAGGGGCATAAACTCAAACTTGCCATATATTTCTGAATTATGAAATGGATACCTCTTGAACTTACTTGTTAAAGCAAATATTGTATAGTAATATTTCTACTATCGGCTTTCAAAAGCTCTTAAAATAGACAATTTTATTTACTAATTGAAATTATTTTCAAGTTTGGGCAGAAATGCAAATTTAAACATTTTTTCCCAACCAGTAATATTTTTGCTATTCGCTTCAGAAGCTCAACTTTCACATTTAACTATTTGATGCAATGATTGGTAATAATAAATTAATATATAATTTAAGTATTATCCTGTATATTAATTTTAGGTAAAAATTTATTAAAGTATATAAAAGTCAGGGCTAGAAGTTTAATTTTTTTTGCCTAAATGATAATATTTCCACTATTGGTTTTGAGCAGCTTAACTTTCATATTATACTATTCTATTTAATAATTGGGCATCGCTATAATAATATTGTTATAACCAACAGGTAAATTGTACATTACTTTTATTAAAAATAAATTCTCATAGCAACAACGAATTTATTTTTGTACACATGTTACAAATTAATTTAATTGTATGTAATTAATTATGTACATGTATTTCTCATAAATAATTAAGTATCATTAGTACACGTGTATCGTATTAAATATTTAGTATAAATATGGAGCAATTAAAATAAATAAAGGTCAATAACAGTCGTCACAACGACACACAGTTGTATTATTGCTGGAACATGTACGCCTCACTTATTTCTGGCTTACACTACCACAGCGCCCCCCCTGGAGGGCGGGCGGAAAAATATAACTTTTTTATTAGCCTGTATATTTATTTTATAAAATAAATTTTATAAGCATATAAAAGTCAGGGCTAAAATGCAAGACTAATATTTTTTAACTAGTTATATTTTTGCTATTGGATATCATTTACTTAAATTCACAATTTTTTACAATAATTAAAAATTTAAAAAAATAAAATAAATTTCTATAAGCAATTCTTAATTGCTTTCAATACAGAAAATATCTTGTAATAACACAATATGCTTTAAAGTTTTTAACTGATATACACTGACCTTAAAATAAAAATCTTCAATATCACATTAAACATTTTGAGAACATGAAAACTATTTTATAGCATTATTAAAAATATTTATAAATAAACTTATACCTAAATTTGACCCGTCGCTTAAAATAATAGATAAAAAGTCGATCCTTGTTTGAGCAATTAAATTATTTTTTGCCGATTCTTGTAAAAATAAACCAAGGCGCAAAAAACACTTTTGCATTACAATTTTAAATTTATTTATGTATTATGTATAAATTATATTTCTAAACACCTAAATATATACTTTACAATATGTTTTAAACTAGTTTGATGTTAGTTAAATATATTATTATTAAAAAATACAAAAGCGAAATGATTTTTATGCAAATTAATTTTTTAGAAGAATTTCATATTTCAACTAGCTAATCATATTTCACTTTCTTGATAGCCCTAAAATCACCAGATTACGTCTAGATTAGCCAGATGACAAATTATATATGAAATCAGATTACCTAGCCACATATACATGTATGTACATACATTATATGTATGTTACATTTATGTTATACTACTTGTGGGTGTTATAAAAAGCAAATCAGTGCACACTTGCTGCTGTGCCGGGCGTATTTCATACGGGCCATAATTAATCGCATTAGCACGATCCCGCCGGCCGCAAGTAAAGTGTTAAATTAAAATACGATAGTGGGATATTATGTATATACTAGAAGAAGATTGGTTATAGTACATAGACGTTCCCTTGCTTGGCGGTGGCACAAATGGCGAATCCATAGGGGCCCGCACGATCATGAATTATTCAATTAGTGTTTGGGCTGTTGCGTTGCGTGTGGTGCGGTGTTGTTCCGACATCCCCCAATGTAACCAAAAAATAATTATTTTTATTGATCTTTCGCTTACTATTAATAGTAGCACGTATTAATTCATCGAAAGAACTAGGAATTCGGGCGTGTATCGTTCAAATTTCTAGTAAAAATGTGTGACTATTTATAATTGAAAGAAGCTTAAAACCAGCTGAACATGCTGACGATTTATTGTGTAATAAATTACACTACTTTGTATCAGCAGTAGTATATGTTTTGTAACTAGTATTAAATTATCGTTTTTTTAAATATTAGGAATATTTATACAATGAAGTATTAAAGGTTAAGCTTCTCGTGCCACCCAGTTTGGGTGACGCGAGACCAATGATTTGGGCTGGATCAATGATTCACGCTGACCAACTGCTAGATGATCTACCTATATTAAGTCAATAGCAAAACAAAATGTTAATGGAATATTTTCTGGTATTTACTTTCTGAATATGATTTGTCATATCACATACAAAAGTTTGAAAAACTGTTTGATTGTCTCTTAAAGATATGTTACTTTATAATATTTATATTGACAATAAACCCATAATATAAAATATATTTGTTGTTAATGGAAAAGAGTTAAAAATAATTGTAAAAGCAAATCCAAAAACAGCTGTTAAAATATTTATATTTGACGTACGAATTAATTTAATCAAATAATCAGTGCATTATTTTAAAGATATGTAATTGATTTACATCCTCTAAGATTTACTTTATTAAAAATAATATAAATATTATGAGTAGGTCAATGCAATAAATAGGTAATATATTTTTTTCATTAAATAATCGATTAGTTAATTTATATCATACGTTTTATTAAATAGTTAAAATACATATAGAACAAGGTATTTTTTCTCAGACGTAAATAAGTATTCATTAATTTTGTTCCACCACATCGTATCTGTCGTTGACTGCCACAAAATAAATGCTTTTAAGCATGTAATATTAAAGAGCTACGATACGTCGAATAATAATTGCAAATTTGTACATTTTATGCTAATATTATTATTTTTTACCATAATGTAAAAAGCAATTTTTTATGATATTATGTTCATAGTAGCTATGCAAATGGCTATTTATTGGAATTTATTTTTAAGTAAAATACAAAAACGAACATTCATACCTGATTTTTTCGTTCTACTTGAAACAAAGCTACCATGTGGCCTGAACAGGAAATTCAAACCGGGACACGTGGCAAGACTCTTAATTAAGCAATTATTGCCATTGTGAGTGTCAAAGGAGTAACGTTTAAAACAGGTTGTTTAAATATAAATATATATATATATATATATATATATATATATATATATATATATATATTTATATATATATATATATATATATATATATATATAAATATATATATATATATATATATATATATATATATATATATATATATATATATATATATATATATATATATATATATATATTTCGGGATTCACCGCTATAGGAAAAAACTGTTCGATATTTCGGCAGTGATACTCCTGCCATGGTCATGCGTTTTCAGCAAGTGATGTAAGCAATTTGTGAGCATAGCAAGAATATCACTGCCAAAATATACTCTTATATATACTGTTATTTATTTAGTTTTAATATATAAATTTTAGAGGATGTAAATAAAATATTTTTAAAATAACGCAGTGATTATTTAAATAAATTAATTCGTACGTCAAAAGTATCATATTTTAAAGGCTGTTTTTGGATTAGCTCTTACAATGATTTTTAACTTTTTACCAATAACAACAAATATAGATTATATTATGGGCTTGTTGTCAATATAAATGTTATAAAGTAACATATCTTTAAAAGACAATCAAATTTTGTATATGATATGAGAAATCATATTCAGAAAGTTAATACCAGAAAATATTCTATTAACATTTATTTCGCGATTGACATAATATCTGTATTTTTGCGAAATTTTACGGTTGAAGTTGCATCTTCAGAAAATGTCTCGTTTGCCGGATTAGACCCGATCGATTATTTTTGATGCGCCCTTATCTCTAAGAGTCTCGTGTCAATAGAACTTCGAGTGCCACCACAATAATCTCGGTAGTCGTTCAAGAGCTTCGAAGCAGTGCGAATGAGCGATAAATAAAAACTCTAAAAATAAAATACACTTTTAGACTTTTATCCATGTAAAGTCATATTTGCTTCTTTATTATGAGGCTCTTTTAGCCCAGCTTGCGTTTGCCTGATAAGAATAAGTCGCAGCCTCCAGTCGTTAGTCATGATTATGTGTGCAAGACATGTCAAGATGTTAGCAAAACTCACTTTTATAGGACTGGAAAAGTGATATTAACTATTACACAAACGCTGTGTGCTTGTTAAACTGTGTGATCTACAAAATAGGAAAACTGAACCGTACGTGTACGGTTGAAACAATGGAAACCCAACACCATTTATAGACGCGTGAGGAATAAGCACACGAGCGTGAATGTCTGTGTACAGGGATCGATTGAAAACAAACCAGATGTCGGATGTTATCTGACGATGCTGATCTGCAAAATGGAGTAAATTTCTGATGTTACATTGTCGGAACGGTTTGCGATTCTCTTATCTTGTCAGCGCCAGATTTCTGACATTTGATCTCGCGTATTCTCCTTAAAATGAAATATACTCATACAACACCGCGTATTGTGCTTTGAGCGAACAATACTATTTTTGTATATCTATTTGAATAGGAATGAATAAATTTTGAAAACTTGTCCCATCAGAACGTGTTTACCATTTCATCATTTTTTATCATTATTATATATATTCGAAATGTAACGTCAACAAATATGTTTACAATACGTGTGATAAAAAAACATGGATTTCGTGCACAATTAGTTTTTAGTTTAACTCATCTATGATGCGTACGCCAATTTTGACAAAATACACCGTCAATTAATATTGTTAGTGCATTTCGAATTATTTATTTTGAAAATGACGAAACAAATTAAAATAAATTTTGCGGTCGTGTACATGATACGGATACTATGATAAAATTAAAGATTTATGAATGATACAGCAACTAAACCACAGGCAATCATCAGCAGGTAGCAAGCAGGTCCAAAGCAAAGACTGAAGAAAATTTTTGAAAGCACAATAAACCAAATGTCATAAGTTTAATAACACGTGGAAAAGTTCGTGGCTTTGTGTTATGCCGACCGTTGCAGACCGTATGCGACAATAGAGAGATTAGTTAAATTTAATTTCCATAACGTGCGTTTGTTGCCTATAAGTACGCACAAAAAAAAAACTATTACATTGTAAAATGCATTACTAGATTTAAAAATTTTCAACGGACACGAAACATTAAAAAGTTCGAATAAGTATGGTTATAACATCGAAACAAAAGTCATGTCGTCTCATTTGGATCACCCTAAAGAAACATGAGCAAAAAGCACGTTGAGTTTGATCAAATGGCAAGTTCCTTTTTAATGTATTCTTTGCTAATTAAAATATAATCTACTATAGATTTTCACCAACATTTCATGCGGTTGAAAAAAAGTATAACTTTACAGTTTTACATCGTTTACTTCAAGCAATTCTAAGAAAATTTAATTTTTAGCAAACAATTAATAGATTTCGCACTACGATGATGCAATGGTTAATTTTTTTTTAATGTTTATTACAAAATTAAAAACAACATAACATGAATTAAGGAAAAACTTTTAACAAACAAAAATACATAAATGAATTATTTTTAGACTATTTATAATTACTACATTCACTAAAACTGGACCTGGAGATAATACAAACTTAATTTATTTCTTTAATGCAACATGTGTTTAGGCATTTAATGTTTATATTTAAATTTATGTTTGGTCTTATCGCAGTCATCGATTTTAGATTAGTGGGTTATTTTGATTTTGCATAATATTTGTATAGTATTTTTTGGTAGGTTTATGGCAATTTTGTTGAATTTATGGTATTTATAATCTACGATATGATTTATTA
Source organism: Plectrocnemia conspersa (assembly GCF_051122295.1). Lineage (NCBI taxonomy): Eukaryota > Metazoa > Arthropoda > Insecta > Trichoptera > Polycentropodidae > Plectrocnemia > Plectrocnemia conspersa. Next base: position 11,882,198 of record NW_028277166.1, on the reverse strand, counting down.
AGAAAAGTAAAAAAAGGTGTGTCATAAATTATTTTTAATGATTTGGAGTGTTAAAGTGTTACTCCACAACGAGCAAGCGTTTGTAATAACTTGTATAATTAGTTGTTTATACAGAAAAAATGTTTGTGCTTCTTCTGTTAAATATTAGTTTTAGGGCTGCAATGGTATCAAGCCATTTTCACTTAAGTTTTGGCACTGGGACATATTTCAATACTAATTCAACGAGATATGGCTTTTTGCAACTTTAAATTTTCCCACAGATAAGGAGGACATTGAACGAATAATGTTTTATGATCATTAATGGGATAAAGAAAAATCGTTAAATCAGTAGAGGAGCTAATTACACAAATGTTTTGCGAATTGGAAAAAATCTGGCCTACGTGTATTATATCTGATTTAGATGGACTAATTTAAAGAAAACTGAAATTCAGACATAAAACAGACAAGTCATTATTTCGATTATTTATTATTTAACAATTCAGTCAAAAATAAACTTTTCGTAGCGTTAGCGTAGTCCGTAACACATAATAATATAAATTAATAATATAGATGTCACCGATTCCCAGACTTTCAGTCTGGTGGTTAATATTTAGTTGCAGATATTCATTATATCTAATTGACCTACTCAGATTGTACAGATTTACCCCGTTGTAACGTATTGGGCTTACACCTAGCAGGTTACAACGGAAAATTAAATAAAAAATTAAAATATAATAAAATAGTTCCGACAAAATAGTGCCACGTCAAAACAGCGCAACGCAAATATAAAAAAATAAAAACAAAAATATAAACAATTTAAAACAAAAATAATGTTTACAAAAAAATCCATAGAACTTAACAACGATATATTAAGAACCGTGAAAAAATTAAAATGTGTGCTTTTAGAAATTAAACTACTTGGGAACGGTTGTTTTTTATCATTTCTGTGTTCTATTGATATTTACGTATAAATTATTTATATTTCTTAAGTTTTATATTAATATTTTTGTATTTTTACTTTTTTTTATTCAAGGCGCTGTTTTGACGAGACACCATATACAACATAAGAGTAATTTACCTAATTAAAAAATACATCATCAAAAGTAAAATTCAAGTGATAATCATCTTAAAATCTGCTTTATAGACTTTTGAATAAAATGCAAAATAAACATTGTACACTATTACTTATCATAAAGTACTTCTGTATGTTTATTTTTTGATAACAACCACAGATAATATGAAACTAATCATACTTTATGGAGAATTTGTTGATCACGTTATTAAACGATAAAATCTATCTTTTTTATGTTTATTTCGCATCTGTATTTATAAACGATAAAATATTAAACTTTATTAATTTAAAAAAGACTGTTCCATTAATTAATGTTACATATCTACATAAATAATAAAGACAAATTGAGTTTAGATGTGGCACATTCTAAGAAATTGAAATTTTTTAAATGGACAAGATTGTTCATGCCTTATTTTTGAAATCAACGATGTTTTCCTAATATAAGTTAATACTAGATATTCTGCTAACATCTGAACTGATGTCAAAATAGTTGTTCCAAATATATGGTTGATGGTTATGCACATATAAATATGTAAATACATATTACTCGCACACGGGATGTCAGCAGTTAACGCATGTGAGATGACCTCATCGCCTCAGTCGTGCGTATGTATGAGATTGCATTTTGTACTAATCTGAATGAAATTTTATGCTTCATCTGCTGCACCTTATATGAAGTTTTATGACAAACTATAAACGTACACTTTTAATACCAATTTACACTTGATGTTCACGGTTGCAACAACAGGTGTTTCATATATAAAAATTGTGGAAAATCACTACACTATATTTGTGACACTGAAGTAGAAAATAAATAGATTTATTAAAACAATATTATATTGAGCTTTTAAGAATAGTATTAGTACTAATAATTTTACTAAAATAATACTAGCACAGCCTGTACACGTATGCATACAGATCCTTGCATATTACTATATGTACATACATCGTCGAATCGAATCAAATAAACCTTTGTCAGGAGATACCTACTCGTCTCTAAAATCCGACTTGGGCATGCAAATGTTGAAATGTTAAAGTCTAGGGAATATACCGAACGAATGTATGAACTATAATATATAGTCTTTGCGCGCATTTGTATGGGTTCTTATTGTGAAACTCATACACCATAGAAAAGAGGGGAAGGCTAAATTTTCATAAATTGAGATTTTAGTAAGGTTGCAGGGAGAAACACCCCTATTCTCCCTTGATGTCTTCATATACACATAATATCGACGAGCTTATAAATAAACTTTAAATTGCGTTTATCTGTATACGTTGATTTAGTGCGGGTTTCGATTATGAAGCCGATACGAATCGTATGGAAATATATTGTATTATTGTGTTACGTGCATATTTACGATTAGGTCTAAAGTTATTAAGGAAGGGGATGTAGTGACTGGTATATATGTATTATATATACTGGGGTGGTTTTGTTGTTAGAGTGTAACGAATTTCGTAGAAATCTATATTTACGGTCGCGGGGCGTAAACACTTGTTACTGGATTATAATATTGTATATATAATATAATATAGGAAAAGTTGGCGAATAAACAAAAAGGTGATAAGAGAGATAAGCTGTTTACGACTTTTAGGATTCGATTCGATTGTCGTTTCGTGTGGGATAACGACGTTTGTGTATTTGTGTGTATGTACTCACCGAAAGTTTAAACTCGCGAACGAAGTTTAAGGCCGGGTTTAACTCGGATGTAAGCGGAATTCGGAATTCGGTTTCCAGTAGGTACGCGCGCCCTTGAATTGTTGTGAATACTAGTACGCGATTATTTCAGATATACCGTAATGATCGTGTGTGAACTATGAGAATGCAATGCAATCCAGTGAGTGGTGACGGTAGACTGAACACGGGGGCAGCGGGCTCTAAACCTTCGTGGTACGGGGGAGGGGGCGACGACTCGCGTGCATTAGCGACCGATTCTCAAATATTTTTTACTAAAAATCAGTCAATTACTAAAAAAAATATTTATTAGTAATTTATCGGTTAGGTTAATTGCCTGTTATCGTTACATTAATGTATGCAAAATAATAGTGAAACTATACAGTTTTCTTTTCAATAATAAAATCCTAAATTTTAATATGCGTTACACGTAGCCGTACAAAAACATAAAAAAAGCTTATATATTCTCTATAGAATTGCGATAAAAAAATATTAAAAAAATACCGAAATTTATTTTTAAATACTGATTCATTTTTTATACTTTAAGATACATATTTATAATCAACAGTCCAAAACTAAAAATTCGATTATTTATACAAAAATTATTAAAAAATCTACAGGCGTTTGCAAAATTCGCTACAACGAGGACAACACAACCAACAACCACTAAATAAGAATTAAGACACCAGACTAAAATCAAAATGCAATATTACACATTTTAATCAATAAATGTTACTATGTATGACCTAGCTCGATTAGCTGAATTTAGGAAAAGATAATCTACGATAATCGATCATAATTATAATTTAATATAAATCACTAATTCCAACCTATTAGACACGATAGAAATTTAAAAACACTATGTTTCATTAATCAATGCCTTATACTACTGTTTTATAGTTTTATAGTGTTGAAAATGATTTTTATACTCTGTTTTCAGTATATTATACAGTCATTACAGATGGAAAATATCACAAGTGTATGAAATTTATAAGGTATTGGGGAACCAAAAAAAATTCGAGAGAGAAATTGTCATTAAAACAATCAGTGAGATCAAAAAACCAAGAATTGGAAATAGTGACTTTTAAAAATAAAAAAGACTATACCATTGGTAAAACCTATAGAGCTGTAGCGATCACATACATACGACCACATTTGAAAGGGTCATTGTCTCAAACTTTTAAACTCGCGTTAATTACTGTGACCAAAAACGATCATTTTAATAAAAAGCAGCAACTAAAATCCTGAGAATTGCCTATTGATGTAACTCACAATGTGCTTAACGTTTCTATTTAGATACCGTTCAACAAAATCTTGATAGATTAAAATAAAGCTAAAGCAAGCATGAGCGATTATTATCGAGTCAATTAAAGAGCTAATTGAGATAACGTAAAATTTTTTCCAGCTCGCGGGCCGGATTAAAATATGTTGGATACTGGTCTGCAGGTCGTGGCTTAAAAACCTATGTGCTAGGTGATTTTTATTTTATTTTTTAATGACAATCTTTTATATATTTCCTATCAAATTGATTATGTTTTATTATGTTTACAGCGTATATGATTTTTATTGTAGATAATATATTTTTACTGATAATTATCAATATACAAAAAACTATCTACACATGTACAAATTTCATAATGTGACTCATATACTTAAAAATGATTTACTGTAATGAATTATATTTTTACAAGGTATAAAGATACAAGGCGTTTATTTATATATTTTTTTCTGTATCTGTTATGACTGTATAGTATTGCAAAAATAGATTATGAAAGTAAAAAACGAGTGGTATAAGTCATTGACAAATACATTACAGATCTGGGTTCAATTCGCATATAAATCACATAGTTTTTAAATTTCTTTTGTGTCTAGGAGATCGGAATTAGTATTTATTAGGAAATTAAAATTTTAATCGATCATCACAGATAGCAGTGATCATGTCCTGGATGATGTACAAGACTTGGGGTGCTGATGATATCTGAGTGCTGTTCTAAGTAAAGTCTACAATCTCGCGAGTTCTTTTATGTTGTAACGGAAGATATATAAATGACGAGCAACGTTAAAATGTCTTAAATAAAGTTCTAAGAAATGCTATTTTTACACCTAATTGTAATAAAAACGTTTGGTTCCTCTACCACAAAATATAATGTGGCTTATTAAAAGTAAAAAAATAAACACAATAAATGTGTTATTTATTGCTATTTTCATAACAAAAGTATTATTTAAAATATTAAATTGAATTATTTTTTTACAATTCATATCGTATAGCTACTTTCATTATAACTAGAAGCATTTATCATCGTTTGGCTCATCCGGGGTTGAGGGGTAATTAAGTAATTTATCAATTTTCTTATTTCTAGGGTCGGTACGTAGTGCAAACGAATAACACGCAGCATTTAAAACAGAGCAACAAAATAAATTCTCATAGATTATTTTAGAACAAATTCACTACAAACGATTCCCACGAATTTTATTTTAATTATATTATCATCATCAACGAACAAATTGTTCATAGGTGTCCGATGAACAATGGCTCTTGATTCTTTAGATAATTGAATTAAAGCGTGGCATTGTTTAAAACGTTTCTAGTTCAAATAATCAAATGTAGATTTATTATGTTATTTAAAAGAAGTTAAAAAATATGAATTATGTGGGTTGCGTCCCACACTTTGGCGTCTCTCCTCATCCGTCAGCGGTCGTCAACGTGGGCGCCCGGACATGTCTATTTTCACTAACAGAAGTATTAATCTATTTTTTTTTTATCTGTGCCTTGTATGGATGGTAAAAAATAGTTTTTGAATAGCTGATCCATTGTGAGGTTTTATATAATATATAGAATTTCTGAAAAGTATATTTTACTAAAATAATACGAATAAAATGAAGCTGAAATAAAAATTTTCTGTTTCAATTAAATTTATCTTATATATTCTACATTTTAAAAATAATTGATTAATACGACTAATAAGCCTCGGAAGAAAGTGAAATATTGATTTGATAAATATAAAGTTATTAAAATATTTAATTTTAATTATATTATATATTAAAGTGTTTTATAAAAAATTATTTATAATTTTAAAAATAATTTATACACGCTTGATCATTTAATGCAAATAAGGTACATATTAAAATTCCAAGCAAACTGAATTCTGTATATTAATTAATATTAATTTAATTAGCATTTTTTTCATCAGTATCCAACAGCTGGATAAATTCAATACACAGAAAAATTAGCATTCGTCTGAAAATATGACAAAATGGCGTTGCCTTCATGCTTGATTTGACCGGAAAGATAATTGAAGACTAAAGAATAATTGTTAACGGATTACAGCTCGCTATGTACGCATATTATGTGGTTTAAAAGTTTGTAGACTGTACTATAATATTAGTACAACTAATAACTTAGCAGTAATAATTTTTAATTTATATTATCCAGTAAAAATATAATTTACATATTTAATTTAAAATAATAAATCTAGTACTATATAATTATTAAAGAAAAACAAACTTTCTGAAATATTATAATCTAATTATTTTATATGTAAATGTAAATATCTATTAATGTAAAAAAATATGAAATCAATGGATAATCTAAAAGTCTAGTATAAAACTATAGTATGTGTTAGAATTTTCGTGATAATTTCTAAACGCGCCAAGTGCAAGATTTATTTTGTAAAGGGTTGATTTAGTTATCTTGAAGCTACGCTGGCAAAAACGCGGCAGCTAAGATGTTTGGCGACGCGACGGAAGGACGTGCCAGTCAGTGCCTCGCGATCGGCGTGTAATTATAATCGCTTCAATCATGTAATACATGTAATAAAGCTGCTATTATGTGTATTATTGCTATCCTATTTTTACACATTCGCCAATACAATTTATATGCAAACCGGTCAATACAATTTATATGCAAAGTAAAAAAGAGTATTTAACATATATTTTATAAGAAATTATTCTATAAAATAAGCTATGAGAAAATTATAATTTTCGTAAAAGCAAACGCGTGACTTATGTTATACGTCGTTGGAATCAAGATTTTGGTGACTGTCGAAAAATAAATAATAGGGTGTTATACAGTCAATCACAAAATAAAATCGTAGATTTATATTTTATAGACTTTGTATTTATCACATATATTTTATCAATGTATAAAATATAAGAAAATTTAACTTTTTAGCATATTAAATAATATTTTTCTCTACCCCCCCACCCTTCGTTTCCCCGCTATAGAATTAGTCTACGAACTTTTTGAATCGCAGCATCTATACACGCACACACAAATAGTTTGCCCGGGTAGACAATGCGCAGGAAAACGCTGCCATATTTGCATACCTTAAAATGTGTAATGACCGGGCCCGGTGTTGCCATTGTTCGGCGGCCGAGCCGCATTGTTTACGGCCACTGTCGCCAGATAGCGCCGCTGGGCTGCGTTTATCTGAGCGACGGTTAGAGAAGACATAACCTCAAAAGCGGCATTAACGGTTTTTCGCTTTGCGGCTTGGATAAATAGGATTTTTACACAAAGGATACCGCAATGAAATTTTCATTGACAAAATATAAGTATATTTATAAATATAATTAAAAATAGTAATGCAGTATCTACTATTCTAAATATTTTAATAAATATATAATTATATACTTTGTCTAAAAAATCATCAAAACTCGTAAATTGGTCAGAATAATTATTGATTAATATTGCTATTACATGATTTAAAAATCAATGTTTATGGCGATAAATTAGATTGAATAATGTTTTTAGATTTACATCAATGTAAATATCATTAGATATATAAATTATTTATAATACTTACAAATTAAAAAGCCAATAGTCTACACATCTTTTGATTTTAATAATAATTGCAGAATAAAAATATTTCATTACAATTACACATATTGAAAAACCTCTAAGATGAAAATGGATATAGACCTGTAATTGGATGAATATGTATTAATAATATACATATTTCGTACTTATGTATCATTTTTTCATAAATTTGTACTAATATAATTTAAACAGCAAATATATGCATTTAATAATTGTTTTAATATGCCTAGTCTTATTGATAAAAACCTAAAATATTAAACTCATACATTACTTACTAACAATATATTAAGTAGTAATTATTATTTTTTTATTTTGTATAAAAACATAAACTTAAAAATATTTATATTGTCTCCCCTGAAACTTTTATTGATATATGAAAAGTCCTTTCACATCCATTATTCCTTCAATCCTTTAAAAGTCGTACTCTCCTGAGAATTGACTTCACCTATATCAACTTCTATATTATATGATATAAAATAAAATTAATATTTTTATATAGAGATATGTATATGTATAAAATAAATGAAAATGTTTACAACAGCTGCTCGAAGCCTATCAAGTGCTTGACAACGTGTTATTTAGGACGATTTTTTTTAATACGGCGTAATGTATATATTATACGTGCATATGTATTATACATATGTATTATTGATAGCAATTTATAATTACTCACATTATTATAGCCCGTATATTTTAATTTACAATAAAATTTATTTATTGTATCTTTGTTGTTAAAATGAATGTAAGCACATTATATTTTCGTGTATCATATGCTTTAAAAATTACCGAAATATACATAAAAGTAGTATAAAATTACTGTTTTTATGTCAAATAATTAAAAAAACTAACTTATTGCTATTATAATGTATGTATATATACATAGAACACAAAACAGGTTACGGAAAACATTATTTTGAGGCATAGATCCTCAGTAATGAGGTATTTAGATGCCTTCTAGTCTCGATGGGGATGACTTAAGCACTGCTTTACGACCCAAGATCCACGCTAGCGTGGCTCAAAAATTTTGACATCCCTGATGCCTGGCGAAGGGAGTGGATTTCAAGAAATATGCGATTAATCTAAGCTTTAATTGAAAAGCCAACGGTTTATATATTTCATAAAAATTCGATCATCCATTCTTATTTTTTCTCGAAAAGCAGTTTTAAAGTGGTTCTGAGAATCGTTGAAAAACAGTTAATAATTTACTTGTTTGGCGAACAATTATTACAATTCGCTAATGATGTTCATAGTAGTATTTAAAAAAATACACTGTAAAATCTGCCTTGTAATGATTATAATGCGTGAGAAAGATTTTATTGTATTTTATAAAAATAGACGGTGTATATTTATAAATATATATATACATATAATAATAATAACTGTATAATGTGCTTTCATATTTTCATGACTAAGTTAGTTTTAATAAAATCATTATGAATTAAAGCACACAAATAATAATATATTTTTTTACCGATTAGTGGTTAGTATATTTTTTTGTATTAAGTAATTATAAATACACCATAAAAGTTTTTAATATCTTAAAAAAATATAATGCAGAGTACCTAATATTTAAACACATATATGTATTTTTTATATATTTAATACCTGTGAAAATTATTATTTATTCATGATATATATTTTTTTAAGTTAATAATTTCATTATATATGTATATAATATAATTAAAAATATTAATGAATTTATGAAATTATTAATTAAACAGGTATATATGTACATAAAAATTATTATCAGAAAACTATTTTTATTTAAAAAATAAATTTATGGGGGTACAACCCGCTGCACCGTTAACTCAAAACTTTAATAACTTTAAAAAATAAATAACAATTCGTTTTTGACAAAAAGCCTAATAATATTGAAAAAAACTACCTACATGCTAGCATATTAACCATTCGTAAAGACAAGAAAAACTACGGTTTTTGTGTAAAGGATATGCGATAGACAATGCGTCTTTTCTGCGTAAAAACTGCTATTATCCTCTTCTCCTTGTATTAACGATTTATGAAAGTTTCACTTCAAGGAGTAAAATCATCAAGCGATGCAATTGGCCCACTAACACCCTCAGGGCTGAGTCAGCTCAGGGCAAGAGCTGACTCAATCAAGAGTATAAAAGTGTCACATCAGACGATTACACGATTCGACACACGACAGATGGCATCCGAAGCAAACCGAGAGAGACCCCGCACTCACACGAGTTTACACTATTTCTTTGTGGCAAATTTCTTTATAAAATCAACTGTTATTAGCTTTTTCACCGTTTATTTTGTCTGCAAAGTCACACCCCTACATCAACTCTATAACTACTAATAAAATATGTATAATATTACTCTCAACTAATTTCAAAACTAATACTCGGATATGGGGGTTTAATATATTTAATAAAGGTATATATTGTAGTATGTACATATATATATATATAGTACAACCACAAATTCAATAAGACCCAGATTTATAGAATATACATATATGTACATATGCATATGTTAAACAATGATATATTGCATCTTTGGATATATGTAGTAGGGGATCACCGAATTTACATTACCGAAGGTACCGACACCATCAAACAAGGGCAGTTAATTGACCCCTTTCGCGTTGTTCGCCATGCTCCATTAGCTATTCCAGGTATATTCTGCATCCATGTATATGTAGTATCTATCAACAGGTAAATATTGGTGAACGCAGCCAAATGTTGTTCAATGGATATTAAATTAAAATTTCGGTAATTAATTAATGTATATATATACTGCGTAGATTCAATATAAAAATGTTTGAACTACTTTTATCGAAATGTAGTAAATTGTACCATATACTTAATACAATTTTTATATAACAAATTTTAAGTCTAGCTATCATTTTTTATTTAATATAAATAAAAATGTGATATATAATCTAAAAAGTGTATGAGAAAATATATTTCAGAAGGTTTGAGAAGGTCGATGAATCCACTATCACTATTGTGTGTCTTTGTTTACCACACACATAGTCGACGTTGGTGATAGCGTCGCCCGTATCAGGGATAGGTCCTGTTTAATTAACATCTGGAAAGTGGGCAAACTCGGTCCTTTGTTAAATAAAACGTACTGAACCGATTAAAATCTAAAGCTTTTTCAGCTATTTTTATTTACGTGCATCTACGGTCACGAATATAGGAATATGTACAATACTATAGATATGTATATATTATTTATGTATTTAATTCAGTTGATGTTGAAACACAATGGCTTATCTGGACAATGGGAGATAGTCGCAGCATGCAAAACCATACAACCATAGTGTAACTAAATAAATGGAATTTCCCGGAGGTGTCATCGTCAGGAAGTGCAAGGAAGTTGGCCACTTTACAATTTAGTCCTTTCAGCTCTGAAATATTTTCAGAGTGAGTAGGTATAATAGTACATTAGTTTGTATACGAATATAAAAAGCGATATCTGTGAGTTGTAGTTGAAACGTATGTATTAAATTTTTTAATGATGTTTGTCATTCAAAGATGTCATGCGATAATTTTCTATATTTCTTAAAATAATCAATTCATTTTTCAATAAATTTTTATAATTTATTGTTAATAATGTAATTACATAAAACTTATTATTTGTTTCAATATTAATTTAATTACTATCTTAAAAAGAAGATAATTTTAAATTTAAATATTTTTTTAATCATTTTTTGCTTAATAAAAACATATTTAAAATCGGTTTTGTTCAGGAGAGAGCAAAAAAACCATTGCCAAAAATATTAAAATATGGATTATTTAGTAATGCCAAAATTTAAATATTATTTTAATTGTGATTTTCATCAAAAAAATAGAAATACATAAAAAAATAATTTTAACTAGTTTAATTAGTAATACTATTTAAATAATGTTATTTAATAACAAAATTACAATACTATAGCAACGTAATCTGTCTTTATTTATAAAAATAATATATTACTACATAATATAATCTGATATATATAGAAAATTCTATATATGATTTTATTTGTATAAGACTACGTAGTTATTTTGAGTGTGGGAATGGTTTATTTCTTTCTATAATGTGATATTATATAAAATAAAGAATACCTCAATGGTAGGCATGGCATATAATTATAACAATACTTTGAGATCGTATTTATGATTTTTTTATAATAATCAGACTTATTATATAGAAATCTCAGTAAAATATTATATACTATATATACTCATATGGAATTTTTACAAAAAGAATGCTTTCATCGCATTTTTAGAAAAATAAAATTTTATTATTTATATTTAAATACGTGTATAGGCTTTACTAATAAAATATATAGTTTTTACTTTTTATTATCTGACCTATTAATAATTATTAATAATGGGTAAGACAATACAAAGTTAATTATTTATAAAGAAAAAATAAAACCACAATTCTCTACTCTTGACAAATTAATGTATAGCATGCAATAGCATCATTCACTGATTTTGATACTTTCGCAAATCGTTATTAAGCATTGAGGGGATTTTTGTTAAAAAATGCTTTATTGTTGTTCTTCTGTAAAAGAGTATTTATTTCTCAGGTCCTCAAGTTCCATCAGAACTTCATTGCTCATTTCTGTTAAAAAAAATCCTCTTCTATTAGATTTAAATCCAGATATTTGGTGATTTTGAATAATTCACCAATAACTTCATCAACTCCTTAAATTTTCATATTATCTTCGACTAGCTGGGAAGTGAATTTATTCCATTCGTTACTAATCTTAAATACTAAAGTTTCAGTCCGGGCAATATAATTAAAATGTCATACTCTCTTCATATTCGAGTTAATGATTTTTAGATCTGTTTATCAATATCTCTAACTGCTTGCCTGAATTTGGTCTGTAGACAATACTTTTTAAATGTTTGTAATATAACACGATCCATTCGTTGGATAATGGTTGTATTCAAAGAGAGTTTTTATAACAGTCACACCTTGGATTATATTATCAACATTTTCTCTTGCATTAAATAATCACGAAACAAGTCTTAAAAAATCATTATTCTTCCATATATTTGATTAGATTTATATATAACAGGTAGTAATGTTTTGTGAATTTTTTATATTTTATAATATTAACTGCCTATTTTTAATTATTTGTTTTGCAAACAGCATTACAATAACTTGAAGAATTGATATTGCCCAGTTGCATTTTTTGTCAGTTTTCTTCGTCATAGTTAGTGTTTTTTCTCAAAAATTATAAATCAAAAATTTAATGAAAAAATACCAAATATAAAATACTCATTTCTCGAGAAATTGACTAATTTCTGTAGTATTTCCATTAGGCCTTTTTTGTTGAAAAAATATTTTTAAAACCGTCGCACTTTTTTGTACAGCTGAATAAGAAAGAGTGAGTCCGTGCCAGATGTTTTTATAGACCTTTTTTGGAAGGAATCGGCATTATTTCTGCTTTGACAATCTAGCAACAACATTAATAATCAGTGCTTCTCACAGAATTAAGCTTAAAAAATTTCCTGTCATCGTACCTTTTATTTAGCTTGCTTGAAATATAAAATATATGCAGTAGTAACATATTATATATAGACAACTTTTTTTTTACGATCCATATTGGTCCTTCGAATATTCTCGTCCATTATACAAATTATCATTCTAATAAAGTTCGTTCTTTTCAACGATTATTTATTTCTCTGTTCATCAATACAAATTTACAAGTAATCAAGTACGCACATTTGCAAGTTTCGTTAAACAAATTCCCAATTTTATCATCATGTTTTTATTATTTTTATTGATGAATGCTCGGTTTAATGATTTTTTGTATACAGAAATATGGTTCAATTAAATGTATTTGTTTTTATTTTTAAAGCTAAGCTCAAAATTTCAACTAGTAATTAAAAAAAAAGTCAATAAGCAAAGAGACAAGTCATTAATTTCATTAAATTTAAATTAGTATAATCCATAATTTTTCACTAATTAAGAAACAATGACTTGCAGTTATAAAAACATTCAGGTGCTTTTCTTGCTTTGATATATTTATTAATTTCGTTTTGCCCTTCGATGTTACTGTCAGTGGTATATTTTCTTATTTGTCTATAAAGCTATGTTTTCATTAGCTATTTGTCTTGGTAGTAAGCGGTTGTATGATGCTTGGTAAAGTTATTATTTTATTTGTCTTCTTATAGTTTTTATGAGTTTTTCATGGCCTTCTATGAAAAAGGTTTCATAGTGTTATCCGCATTTACTTTTTGTACAAACTGCAAATAGATTCTTGATTGTAGTTTTTAATTGCTTTAGTTAGTTGTGTATTGTTTTAGAAACCATACAATTTATTGAATGGTGGTAAGTTTTTTCTATAGATATCTGATAGTCTTAGGCGCATATGTGCAACCTTTATTTAAAATAAAGATATGCTATAAAAACAAGAGTTATATATTATATAATAATATATAAACAATACAAATATTGTACAATATTGATATATGATACCTAGTATATTTAATAAAGGAGTTGTATCCAATATTCAATATTTCACGATGGGTTTTATTTATATTGTATTAAATACAAGCTCTAAATAAATCATTAAAAATATTGAAAATGTCAAAACTCTAATTTTTTATAATAATTTTATTTTAATGTCATTGTCGTTTCAATGAAATAGAAAAAAATTATCAATGTAGTTGTCAAGTGAACGGCTTTTAGTAACGTGTTTATTTAATTTTTATTAACGGAAATGAAGCGAAATGCATACAATAAATTGAATATGATTTTTTAATAATGATATTATAGAATTTTTTCGCCTTCACCTAAATGTGTTATGCAACGCAAGCTTTCCAATACAAATCGCGCATTTATTATCATTTTCTTCTTTATAATAATAGTTTTACCGCGGCGAATAAAAGAAGCACAATTAGGCGAATTGCTACAAAAGCTTTCGCTTTCGCAAAGGAAAAACAATTACGAAATTCGTGGAACAACAATCCTCCGATTTTCGTTTTATTCCGCGGTTTATTTTTCAATAGAACCAAAGTCCGTTGCTCTCGCGGTTAAGTTAAGTTTTAACAAATATTAATTCACATGTTCAAGTACGGACATAAATCGTATTTAACCTTTGAGCGTAAAGTAACCACACACAAGACTAAGGTCATAACCAAGCGAAAGTGAAATGCGCAAGTAGCAAAACAAGACTTGACCGAAGATGTGTCCGAGTAAACGAGTGCTTAATAAGAGAAAGGCGTGAACAAACGGACGTTTGGACAAAAATTATGTTCGCTTGTCAAGTTTTGTTTGTAAATAATAAAATATTTGACGACTTAAACCAATTATGTCTAGTATTTAATCGCGCGTTAACGCCTTTCACCATTAACGTCGAACGACATTTGATTTCTAATCGGATCTTGCCATTTGAACTAATGTGAGTCAAATCGTATATTTTACGGTCACACATTAATGACATGACGACCTTAAAACGTATGCAATGCAATACAATCATTCCGATATACCTTTCGTTCAGATCAATGCTCTATGTTCCCAAGGTAAGCAAACATCGCGGAACTGTGTTGTTAAAATATTGGTACCCATCCAAGGTTAAGCGCCTTGTAAATTATATGATAAAAGTGATCAATTATGATTTGTGCGTTAAAAATCTAAACTATATGCAAATATTGGATAAAATCATAATTATGGTTAATAAATTTGATTTAAATAAACAACAAATAAAATCGAATCATGTAAGCAATTGTCAATAGATTTATAAGAATAAAAAATATTTTTTTTTACCCTTTATATTCATGAATACTAAAATTATCCTCACCCACACAAAATATATGAAACATTTTGTGAAATCAAATGCAGTAAACTGATATTAACGTGTGCGGCATTCTGTGATATTAATTTTATCTCGTTTGTCAGATTCCATCACGCTAGATTAATTTAAATTAAAATCAGTGAAATGTATCGGAATTAAAATGATACATTTTATAATTGCTTTGATTGACATTTATAATTAACACATCTATTATAATTTTAATTATTCTATATAAAATAAGTAACAGTAGATTTGTAGTGGTTAAAAAAATCCCAAGTTAGTAAGGTTTTTGATCTCCGAAACTGTCGGAAATATAAAAGAAAAAATAATAAAATGCAAACTCACTTTAAAACATATTTATGTAAGAGAAGAACCGAAGTTAAAAATGTTGGTTTCGTAAAAATAAAATAAATTTCATTATAGTATATTTTCTTAAGATATGTAAATACTGGTTTTGATTTTAATGAAGTAAAAATTACAATACTTAGAATTACTTAAATATTTAGCTTAAATTTTATATCATTGAACTATTTCTAAAATTTTTCGATTATACTTAAGCTTAAACTTGTTTTTACAGCATTTTCTTATATAAAAAATAACAGTGTTTTTATGGTACGTATTATTTATTAAGCAAGTTTAAAAAAACATGTTGAAAAGTATTCTAATTCAAATACACATAGCTTGCAAAGGGCAATTCTCAAAATCGTCAGGTTGATATATGTTTGTACAAATTTGGTTAAAAAATGGCATAACCTAATGGATTGTTTTATTCCTTGCATTTGTGAAAAAATGCGGTTTAGGTAACAAAATAAAATAAAATTTTATACAATAAACTACCAGCAAAATCAATAAATGCTACAACAGGATATATTGGGCCAAAACAAATACCGAAATAATGTATACTTATAAACGACAACTGTTAAACGTGTACCATAAAAAATACTCCAAGCGAGCAAGTAGGGAACCACCTTACAAAATCCCGAAAGAAAGCACTTACTTAATAATTAAAATAATTTATTATAATATATGTATATCTAATTTAAAAAAAAAGTTTTGCTTTGAATCATAACGATTAGTCAAGGAATCACGGAAAAGAAGTAACGTTGATCTCCTCCTATTTCTCTGATCGTATAAATATTGCCATTCAATTTCATTTTTATCAGAACTTTTACATACGACTATCACTTTGTATGTGACTTGAAATTAATAAAATACGAGAGTTAGGCCGGACTTAAGACTTATGACGCAGCACAAAGGTGAGAACAACACCTAACACATATCTAGTGTTTTTTCTTGAGGTTTACTCGAGAAAAATGCCAAATTTAGAATTCTTATTTTTCGAGAATTTTTATAGAACATACAAGTTAAAATGAAATTTGTATAAATTTTTTTTAATGTTTTGCAATCGATGCATTTTTTATACTGCTGTATAAGAAAGGGTGGGTTCGTACCAGATGCTGAAATTATGTATGCTTTATAATTATCATTTAATAGAGATTTAAAGTATTTGAATGACAAAAGATTGTTTATGATTTTTTCAACTACTCTAGTTGGCACTGTATAGATAGAAATCACTCCGCGTGGGAATTGGCAGATTGCAAAAATAAATGGGGGCTTTCTAAAGAGTTTTTTCCTCCGAAAATTTTCTAACATAGTAAATAACAAGGATAACCGATCTCACTTTAGATAGCATATGCTTTTTAAAACGTTATTTTAAAAATAGTGTGTGATAATGTACCTAAATATTATATTTAGCATTCTTTGCAATTATTTAAACAATAAACATATTTTACCTATGTAAAGATACAATAATATACTATATTAATACTGCAATTAAATATTATATTTATAGAAAATCGAGAAATTATAATCAAAATTCTCATTTCTTGAAAAATAAAGAACATCGAGAAAGAATATCTACACGTTTCTATATCCTAATATCTATTTATTGCACAAAGTATACGGCCATATTTAAACTGTTGCAACTAAAACAGCAAACTCTTTAATTACCAGTAAACAAAGTATTATAGTAATGTGTTTAATTGATAACAAAAAATTAATAATACATAGTACTATTTATATAAAACTATATTTAAAAAAAAATTATATATATTTTTTATAAATAGTTAATTTTTAACACTTTTTAAATATTGATTGATTCGAGTGCAATTCGGGATTGCTTAAGCGGTGTTCACTTTATGAGTTTAAACTCTTATCAAAGGCACCAGAAGATTTGTATATATATATTGTAGCATTTGAAGAAAATGAGCTAAAATAAAGAGCTGCACAAAAGTGGCTTAAGAAAGCCTCTGGGGAATAACTAGAAGATGCACCATAATTATTTATGGCGAAGAATTCCAAAACATTGTTGAAAAATAACAAAGTAACATATATACTGTAAAGGTGCTTGTTTTAATAAATAAAATTTCAAAGAATTTCCTCTCTTGCTCAATTTATAATATACTCCACGAATTATTTTAATTATCTAATATAATACTGCAAAAATCCAAAACAATGCAATTGAATTGTAAATGTAAATCTTAGAGTGTAAAACTAACGTCTTATTACTCTAGTAACGGCTACTAAGAAACGATCATAAAACGGATGTATGCATAATTTAAACTTGACCACTCATAAACTTTCAGGAAATAATCGGCAATTATTTTTTTTCTGAACGTCGATGGCATTTTTAGCATTTCACTAGTGAAACGTTCGTTTTCGTCGAAGGACATTTTCGTTCATTTCCTGCTCTGTGTCCGCTGTCGGTCTCGTTACCAACGGCCTATATATTTCGTTAAAGTCATAAGTGGTTACCAGTGTGTTTGCCGATTTTTTGGCCAAGTCGAGTCAAGTGAACAGGTGTCCGCCTCTGTGTTCTCAACAGGTGCCGATGATCCAATAGTCCGGTCGAGAGCTCAGAGCAACGAACTCAACCAATTTGGTAATACCGAGACTGTTTTATCGCTGCCGCAAATGTTATGGTATCACATGCTCGATACAATACCTCACATGTATCGCAATACCAGATACTTTCATTTTTTATTAAGATATATACGATTTTACGTATATGGTCTAATGCATATCATTGAATTGTGTTACTTTTCTGATTTAGATTTCTCAGTTAAAATTGATACAGACTCAAATTTTGCAATTGTGTTCAAGTGCAAACACTAATACGCGTATTACTTAAATAACTCAAAATAAATATATATATATATATATATATATATTTAGAAATTTCGAAGATATTTTTATTGCCTGCCGAACTAACCATATTTTGAAAGAAAATCACTTTGGAATGTTTTTGTACTTTTACAATTATAATACATTATAAAACAGAAAATACACGTGTCTGTCCCTAATTCTGGTTCCATTTGTTTAAAAAGCGACGTGCTAACAACCGATTACGTGCTAAACTGCATTACGTGGCAATGAAACCGCTGAAGAAACTTAGCAGCGACGTACTGACAACCGACTACGTGCTACTACAATACATCAAGATGATAGACTAAAAATATTGTGCATAGGCGAGTATTAAAATATTGTTTTTAGCAACAGGACGAATAAAACTATTTTTTATTAACAAATAATGGGCTTGAATCTATACCGGGCGAAGCTGTAATATAATAATATTACATCTTTAAAATACAAAAAAAATCATAAGAAATTGTAAAAAGACAATTGAACAAAATAATATTGCAAAATCTGAAAAGCTGAACGACAACAGTTTTAGCTGTAAAAAATCAGATGATTGATAATAAATAGATTATTCAAAGAGCCTTTTTTATTTTTTTTAATAAAATTAATTTAACCACAAACTTTTTGTTTTATACTACAGTAAAAATAAGAATTATGAAATTACCCAATATGTATTTTTTATAAACAATGGAATGTTTAGTATCGTATCAAAGTATCAAATTTATAAACAAATTACACAAATTGCTATTATTGTTATAATTATATAAGTTGGTATTATTTTTATGGCAACGGTAAATAAGAACATCTTATAAATTTCGTAAGAAAATAATTTAAAACTTTTACATATAGAAATGCTTATCATTTCTTTCGAAATATTAGAAAGGACGCGATTTCTGGGGGACAAAAAAATGCAAGAAAAAAGGTTAAAATAATAGGCTTACCAATTAAATTAACAAATATAAGCTTTGCAATATGATGATGAGTGACAAAAGTAATAAAAATAACGTTAAGTATATTTTTTACTTTATAAAAGCGGCAATAATACATCAGTAATGAAAGTTCCAATTCAAACAAATCAAAAAATACGCCGCCCGACGTAATGCAATTGAAAACAGCGGATTTTTGAAACGCAGCTGCATATATAATAAACTATTGGCTTAACAAAAAGTTTTGCTATCCTTAAAATTCGTAAATTCAAAACAAGTATGCGTCTAGCACGTATATTTTCAGCGTTCCTTTAGAGTCAAGCATATTTCACAGCGACCGTTCTGTTTTGATTATGTGAGTAAACGTGAAACGTTTTTTTTTAATAGATATTATTGAACAAGTTTTTATAAATTTGCACCTTTCAATTCATTCATCAAAAAAGTTGATTTTTCAGCCAGCTGGGTCACCGCCAAGACTGAGTGACCCTTAGAATTTTTGCTACTAAAGCATTGAAAAAAACACAAAAATAAATATATTTATCATTTTGAATGCTAGCTTATTATTTATCAATGTGGCAACCAAAATTTCTGCAAAAATAAAACCTAATTAAAAATGATCGAATTGCATTATATTAGCAGAATAAATAGTACTATTTGTTTTTTTAATCACCTGCCCCATAAGTAACAATTTAAAGGTAATCAGAACGACCACTTGAACAACAAAAAGAGAAATCTGACATTCTTTATTATTATTAAATATATAAAAGGGTAGACCACATCACACAGCAAAAGTTCTCGTTACCAAAAAAATGCGCGTCAAAATATTGTAAAGCACGCTCAATAGCACAATTCGTTCTAAAACATGTAACACCCATTTTTTCTACCGAAAAATAACCATTTGTATCAGAAAACAAGTGCCAGAAACAATACATTCGACCCTTTGTATATTACCATTGTTCTAAGACCTCCTTGGTTACCGAAAAGGTCACCAGCAATTTTTAATACTTTTATTTCAATAATTTAAATAATTTTACAAACATACTAATTATATGTATATACTATACATATTTATGGTTTATAACCATTATTATTATTAACCGAAATTTTATAAAAAAATAAGAATATAAAATAAAATGTTGGTGGTTAACTAAAGAAAAAATCTTTTACAAAAAAACAATAAATTAATCGATAATTTGCGTACATTTCATTAAAGATCTGTAAACATTGATATGTTGCTTTAAGCCACTAAAACGTTGACATTTTGTGCTTGTATTTTAATTTATGATTGCTTTTATCGTAGTTACTGATATACGAGATTAATGGGTTAGTTTGGTTTTATGTAATATTTTTATAATATTTTCTGATATGAAGATATAATATTCTTTAATTGCTAGTATATAAGGTCTAATATGCATTTTTAAAGATAAATATAAAAAAGTGTATTATGTATTATTTCTCTAGCTTTATTTTGAATGACTTTCAATTTAGAAAAAAAAAGTATTACAGGTGTTACTTCTCACCGGGCAGGCATATGTTGAAATGTGTGTAATTAATTGTTTATAATTTTTTTATAGTTAGCAAGCTCTTTATTTTAAATATTAATCAAGCCTTTTGGAGTGAAGTTTCAAAATATGTTAAGCAAAGTTCCAAATATGTAAATTTAAACTTAAGAATCCAGGTGTAAGCCCAAGTATTTAACGCTTGTTTTCCAATTTACATTACTGCCCTGTTCATAAAGATAACCAGTAATAAAAATAACTATTTATATGAGAAGACTTGCGCCAAACTATACGTTCGACTCTGCATCTTTGAACTCCCTAGTTACTGATCGCCAAAGAATCCACCTAGAGAGCGTTTTCTCTTAAGACAAAAACACATTTTAGAGGTGTGTTCAAAAAGTAATGTAATTACATCCTCATCTGTGATTCGCCAGGGCTATCTTATAAATAACAAATATGTGACAAGTGGTCATATCAGGGAAGACTGTAGCGATACTAGCAGGTATAGGCAGATTCTGAAGAAATATCTAGGCAGACTCAGGGGAATTTACACAGACACGAGAAACATCAGCTAAAATTGTACCTATTAAATAAACAGTTATTATCTTTGGCCTCAAATTCAGAAAACTGCATCTTTATCAAATCATGTATAATATCTTTATTTTACAAAAGTTCCCATGCTAGATATAATACAACTACCATATTATGTCACCAAAACTTGTAAAGAAATATTTTTACATCAAATGTGAAATTTATTAAAATGTATGTGTAACATATTTTTTTAATAAAAAAATGTAACTGAATTTTAGTTTTAGATTACATTTTTTATTTTGATTCAAAATGAATTGCTGAAGTAAGATTAAAAAGAAGAACGTACTGATTTACTTTTTAGTATGCATATAAAATGTTTATTTTATATTCATCCTGTACAATAAGTAATCGTGATTTAAAAAAAGTATCCGTTTCAAATAGGCATTTTTACTATTATAACGATCTGATAATGCGTCTCGATCGTCTGGAGATAAATCATGACCTCAATATAAGCGAGCGTAATTAAAACTACGCTCAATCCATTACACGTAAACACCAGATTAATTTAACAGATACTCACGTTTAAAGAAGATCTTCATTCTCAATCAGTACATTCATATTTTTTATAACACTACGATATGACATAACGAAATAACGTTTCGTCATCGAGTTCACACTTAATCACCGCAGGTCCGGTAGAGCTTTTTCGGTTACATTGTTAATTATTTTTTTGGCGCGATTCGTTTAGCAACTTTCGATCAGCAATTAGCCGCGACCCGCGGGTTACGAGCCCTGGCCAACGAGAGTGAAAGTGAGTTACAGTAGTGGGTGATTTGTACCGGTACAGGTGCAGAGTACCGCAGAGTATATTTTCAGACGCTGGCTGGAGACAATCAATGGAAATGCCAGTGGCGGACAACGAATGCAAAAAATAATACATTAATATTTATGCGGTCATGTCGTTGCGCAAAACTACATTAAAGTGTTAAATATTTATATCACGAGCAGAATATGAATGTGTAACAGTATGAGAAAAAAAGTGTTGATTTGAACATGCTATATAATTATTTTTTAGTATATCGGTTCACTATTGAATCATTATGGCTTCTAACAATAAATGTGAGTCAGCATAATTGTAATTTAGAATCGAGTTGCAGTTAAATAATAACAAAGTGCTAATATGGTCGAGATTACGTTCGATCGAGAAAATATGCTCCTATCCCAATTAGATTTTTTTTCAATTATCTTTATATGGAATAGAATGTGGGATGTTTAATAATGATGCGTGAA
The DNA here is from genome assembly GCF_051122295.1 of Plectrocnemia conspersa. Taxonomy (NCBI): domain Eukaryota; kingdom Metazoa; phylum Arthropoda; class Insecta; order Trichoptera; family Polycentropodidae; genus Plectrocnemia; species Plectrocnemia conspersa. The sequence continues at coordinate 11,859,444 of NW_028277166.1, read as the reverse complement.
TGTTGTAAAAATAAACTATTTCATATTTATTTTGAGTCTAAGGTTTATTGTACAATATGATTAATATTCATATAATTAATCATATTATGTTGTGTTACAATAACCGCAATTTATTTTCTAGATTTGCATTATTTCTAATAGAACCAACCTAATATAAATATTCTATAAATTAATGCCTAATAACTAGTAACGGTCCTTAAACAATTGCAATTGGGTTACATAAACCTTTAAAAAACAGGAATAATTATTTTAATAAATATAAAATTAAAATATACCTAGAAAAAGCTAAAGCAGTTTTTTTACAACATCAGACGACCCTTGCCTTTACTTCTTAAAAGTATAAAAGAAAACTGCATTTAATGGAAGGTGAGCAGCAAATACGTAGGTATACATCTAGACTTAGAGTTTAAATACGTTCGCAACTCGATATTACATAGGGACCTTAGAATAGACACCATCACTAAGCATTTTGAGAAATTAAATAATAAGCATCTTGAACCAATTAAATCTCACAGCAACAAATGAATAGCAAGTCTAGTTAATTAGACAATTGATTGATTGTTTTAATATTTAATAGTTTAATGTACTAACATACTAATCTAAATAAAAAAAAATAAATAAAAAAAAGGTGATGCATGGATCAAATTCAACCATGTATCCACTAATGCTATGTTAAGCAGGCAAGAGACAGAAAAGTCTAGGAACTGCTAAATATTAATAGATACTATATAGAGTTTAAATTCACTAGGCATATCGTCGAGCTCAGGTCTAAAAGGCTTGCTGCCATTGCGGCCTTATAGCCGATATTTAACACATGAAGCGCATTAACAATAAAAAATAAAATGGTAATATATAAACACCAAATTAAATCGATTAACACATACGCTGGATTGGTGTAAAGAAACGCTAGTATTTTTTTTTTAAATGTATTAAAAATTAAGCGATACGAATGTTCTATTACACACTTTCGGGTTTTAAGGCTAAAGGGGTGTGACTTTTAGCTAAAATATATGCTGAAAAAGCTAGTAATAGTTGATTTTTATTGTATAAGTACAATTTACCACCAACAGAAATAGTTTTGAGTTGTATTTCATAGATATAGTTCTGATGGAGAAGCTGGGATTGTCGTCAGATATCCTCTGGATGATCTGTTAATGTCTCTAATCTGTCTAAGCTCGTCTCTATTCATCTGCCGTCTCAAATCGTCTCTGACCGTATCGTCTCGAATTGTTTGATCGTCTCTTGCTTCGAATCGTCTCTGACCATCTCATCCTAATCGATTGATCGTCTACTGACATGACAAAGTGTCACATTTTTAAAAATATAAATTCGAAACAGATGAGGATGTTAGTCGGCCAACTGCATCACTTGATTATTAAACAAACGAATTATGTTCACGGCTTGAATTTCGGTGCAAAGTGAAATTTTGGAAACTCTTTAATGCGAGGGATAGATGGCAATAATGGTTTTTACGCAGAATAGATGCATTGTCTATTAGAGTTTTGTTTTAGAGACTGACTTTCTTGTTTTTAGAGACTCGCGGGAAAAAAAGCATTCAATTTTTTAGAGCTAAATTCATGAAATATAATTTCTTAAATAATTAATCATTGATCAATTATTAAAGAATTTGAACAAAGATTTAATATGAATCAATTTCAAAACATTAGTTTTCAAGGTAAAGAAGCATTTATTTTTCTGAAGAAATAACCGATCTATATTCATATGTAAATTAATGTTGGGTATAATAAGCAATAACGCGTTTTTTCATCTATCCGGGTATTCAATTAAGCGGTTTTAAAAAGTATTCAGAGCTTTATCCACAGAGTGAGGCCATCCCTAGAGACTACAATCCAAAGATGACGTGTAGCTATACATATTTTTATGTATTTTTTTACTGAAAAAAGTGTATTATGTTCAATAATATAAACGGCTTAAATTACATCTAAGATATCTAAGATTTAGATCATTCAATCTCAATATTATATAAAAGTTAAGGCTCGCATACATTTTTATTAATAACCAGTTATCGTTACCATTGATTTATCGGCCGTATTATTCTACTTAATATTTTTTGAATTATGATTTCAAATAATTTTTTTTACATGAAAAATATTAGGTCAGCTTTTTATAAGTGCGCCTAATTTGACGTTAGCAGCCATTAAAAATTGAATTGAAGCAATATTAAATAACAGATTATTAGGCATTGGATTAAGAAATTTCAATCCAGATATGATAATCATTCAAACAAGTTTAGACGAGAGCTTTAAACTGTTAAGAAATGCAACTTAACTTTCAATAGCAAATGAATACTCAAGAGGATGCCATTAGTTATGAATCTTACATTATAAAATCACACATGAGTGGTAATATGTCAATGTATGGATACGCTACTGCTTTTATTGGCCGAGTGAAAGTGAAACCTTGTTCTCGTCTTGACCATATGAACAATACTCAAGAGTTTGCCGAGACAAAAAGCTTCATACACGTATTAGCTGCATTGTATTGAACACATTTAACCATCTCGCGGTCTCTTTAGCAACTAACCTGTCATAACTTGGTGACAGGTCATACATTAGCTATAGGCTGTCAAATGCACGAGGCGTTTATTAACGACCCAAGCGATAAACTTGGCACGAAGAAGGATCCCATGCTTCGAATAAATTTCAGAGTTTAACACAAAATCGATACAGAAATTCATTATTCAATATAAGGAAGTGTCCCTTTGCTAAAACTTTGCTTATATAGTACGCGTACGACATCATAATAATTATATAAAAAATATTACAAGCTAGGTACTAATTCGACCATACTCGTTCACGGTAGCACCCTGTATTCCATATAAATTATGCTTGTGTTTATTAAAAGTTAATGGCTTATAAAGGTACGGTAATAACACATGCGTGATTATACGTCACGATTCACAATTTATTACTAACTACCATTTGCAAAAGAAGAAAGTAATGAGTTGTTTTTTTTTCGTAGAAAGCTTCCGTTTATGTCATATTATTTAAACGATGATTAATTTTGAGATGAGGATCTGGCTAGAGCAGTCAGTTGCGAAACCGTATAATCAAATCCGTTTGAATTGCGGATTTGCGAGCCTATTCGTCATCGTCACAGAGGGATTCAGTTAAATGAGTGTCGTGACGAGTAAAGTGAGATTCGATAATGTACACATTCAATTTGCTCGCCTCCTGACAGCGCTGTCATTAATAACTTTTCAGCAATCAAATCCTGCCTGTCTGTCTCCATGGAGTGTGTAGATATTGTGTGTCGTATATAATGCTTAAACTTTCGACGACAATTGTATTGAATTTGCGCTTCAATGCTTGGCGCAAGATTAATTACATATTATATTTAATATATTATTAAAATATATATTTTTTAAAAACAATATAAAAAAATTGCTTGCAATAATTCAGGAAAAACAAGTAGCATAAAAAGGCTAACTTTTAATAATATTTTCAAATAGTGTGCTAGTTAGAATCAAATATAATCATTATGAATATCGTACTCGTTAATGATAACAAAAAGTACATAAAATTCGTATAAAATAAATTTATAATTTATTACTTATGAAATAATTGCTTACTATAATTTATTTTTAACATAGTTTAATGTATAATTTAGTTATTTTTATTCTAAATTCACATCGCTAACTGTATAACCAAAATGTAAATCGCTAAAATAACAATTAAAGTCTTGTGAATAAGTTAATTTTTGGGTCAGAATAAGCTGAGTTAAACCGGAGAGAAACTGCCTGCGTTTGTATTTCTTAACGTTAAATAATATTTTTTTACTTTACGAAAATATTTTTATTTAATTTAGGTTAAACAGTGGAATTTTTCTCCTTTTCGCCTAAGATAGTCTAGTCTTTTTAAGAGCATTTTTCAAATACTTTAGATAAGATCGGCAGAAAACTAATGGGCCTATACGAGATTACACTTTCAGGGTTCTGGGTTTGAGAATGAAAATAATTTGAAAATTTTCACTGTGATGGATTATTTCAATTTAATTATGGCTTTATAAATGTATGTGACGAACCTTATGTCTGAGTAAGAGAGTTCTTTCAGGATCCTTCCAGTGATTGAGTCATAACCGGGAACTTTTTCCTTTTTCATGTTATCAGCATTGATCTCCATAGATGATGTTTGGCGTTATAGTCACCATCTGAAATAAAACCATTACCAAAAGTTTACAAATAGTTTTCAAATTTGTCCGATTTTATTAAATTGAAGTATTATTAATTGTAAAATATTGAATTTATATATAGCTTTCAGGATAGCCTTCTTTCAAAAAAAAACTCACACCTATCTACTCTATAATCCTGAAGTCGTACCTAAAATAAAATTTATTCTTTGATGAACTATCATTGCTCTGAGTTCCACAGGGCAACTATATATTTATTGTATACTGCAGATATTTTAACGTCTATGGACACCACTACTGCCACATTTGTAGATGACACAATGACGCTGCAGCTGTAACACAATTAGAATTATTATACGAACATTCGTTAAATATTCGTTTACACTAAATAAATAAAATTAAAAAAAAACTTTTAATGAAACAATCTGTATATTTGAGCAACACAGGTAGTCGTTTTTTCTTTCAATATACTCGAGTGACTATTGCCACTCTAAAATCCATGATCCTTAATGTACATTTATTTTGTTTCGAAATACGAAACAATGAGACGCTCCTTTTTAACAAAAAAAATGCTTTATGTAAAACATTTGTGAATATAATGCTTGTGGCTGTGTTTACTATGACTGAATTCACAGAATCCTTTCGTTGAAAGAAACAACATTTTGAAAATGTCTACTTTTTATTATCGTTTAACGCTTATCTCAAAAACAGGTGTGCGTCGCAGATTTTTGTGAAGTTATGAATTTTTGTATATGTTGTTTCGAGACGAAAAGATTTTATTTTAATCAGTTTAATAATTCGATCGTAGTTAATTGATTTATAGCTATTTAAAAATATGCTAATTCGCACAAAACAAACTTAATTAGTATCAAACATTATTATCTATTGTACAATTTATACAATAAATTCGATAAATTATGTATTTAAAATGTTCCATCAATTTTGCTGAATCAATTAAATCGCAGCTGATCCTAATTCTGGCGATTTAATTTATCCGTACAAAACAAATGATGTTTATATTTATTTTTACCCTGACAGACCTAAGCCCAATGCGTTAAAACGGGTTAAATCTGTATCAACTGAGTATGTGAATCAGATATAATGAATACTTACAAGTAAATATTAACTACCAGACTTAAAATCTGGGAATCATTGACATCTATTTTAATAATTATAAATTATTATGCGTAATATAATTTATAACCAATATATGTCACTGCAGTTGGGGGCCGGTTTTTTAATTATAGCGCATTTTAAAAAAAAAAATTCGAGTGCCGCTGCCGGGGGCTCGAACCCACAACTTTACAGTTATTAATCTGAGACGTTACGGACTACACTATTCCATCTTTATATGTATATCGAATTGTTTAAAAATAATATACATTATTTAATTCAATAATAAAAGTGTTTTTTTACATCGTGAAATGAAAACATGAAGAATTGAAGCGGTCGTTTTGCCGAGATTCAATATGACTTCGTAAAATTAGTTATTAGCGAAAGTGCACTTTCAGTAAAACCTATAATAGGATTAGTTCATTTTTTATCATAATGGATCCTGGACTTTGTGCATCATTTTTATTCAAATTTCGATATGATGAATTTTTGTATGTATTTATTTTGAGACACAGGGACGTCATTTCAGGGGTGCGTTTGCTTACCCTAAATTTGGCCATAAACACGTGTGTTATTTGTTGAATTAATGAGACACTTATTAAAAAAATCGTATTTCAGTTAAAATAATTCACTGCGTCTGATTATTTTATGTAAGCAATATACACTGAAAATGCAATAATTATCTTAGATAAATTTAAATAAAAAATCTAACAGTCAATTAAAACATATTTGATTTTACTGTTTTTTTTTTTAAATGTAGTAACATTGAAGAAATACAGAATTTAATCAATATAAAAATATGGAAGATTTGTACCATAAGGATGGGTTTTAATTTTATAAATAAATTTACAAACCGGCTTAGTTTTGTCGGTTTCTAAAACGTCCCTGATCAAAAAGTATGTAAATAATAATTTAACCATTTTCCTTTTTACGTCTTTACAGTAATTTGCACAGAATTGTGCTATGTATATTTTATAAAATTCAAAAAGTTAAACGAAAATTAAGGTAATTATTGATTAATTAAAATAATTACTATTAATCAATAAATATTACTTAACACTAATTTATTAAATAAATTAATATTGGCAAAAAGCAAGAAAAAATTACAAATGCATATATTTGAATATTTTATTCATTTTTTTATTCAATATATGAATAGTTAAAAATTACGAATATTTGAAAACCTAATCACAATGCCTTTAAAAAGCCTAAACAAGATTAAAAATTGGCTAAAAACAGCAATAATTAAAGTGAATAATCAAACTTTACCTCAGAAGAACGTGGTGAAATATCTGGAGATGCACTTAGACAGACGTAATACATGTCGCACACACATCTGGGCCAAACAAAAACAACTAGGCTAAAAATGTATTGCCTTCTTAGCCAAAAATCCGAGCCATCACTTAATAATACAATTTTGATCTACTAAACTACACTAAAACCGATCTGGTCTCACGAAATTCAACTTTGAGGTACAGCCAAGAAGTCTAACTTAGAGATAATCTAACGTTTCTAATCAACAGTCTTGAGTTCAATGCCCCTTGATATATTTAAAACAAAAGACTACACAGTGATTTAAATATAAAAACAATTAAAGAAACACTAACGGATTTAAATATAATGTACCATAGGAGTCTTCACGTTCACCCAAATTAGTCTGCTACGAAGATACAAACTCGGTGATCTACCAGATTGATTTATATACCTGAATAACCGTTGGATTATTTAGTATTATAACCATTTTTCCTATGTCAAAGTGTATACCTAATATTTAAATATTATTATTATAAAAAAATTATATTGTATGAAATTATAAAATGTTAATGCCTGACATTAGGACTTAACGTAAATAAAGTGTAGTGATTAGTTCGAGAGAGACATTATTTTTATATGTAAATGCATAGATCAAAAGGCGGTTCTTCAAAAAGGGTAATAAATATACAATCGTAGAATAGTAGCAGAGCAATATTGAACAAATACACATACTTTGAATACGTGTGAATTACGAAATACTCTTAGAGGTATGCAACATTTATTAAAGAATTGTATTGGCTGGGTAAAGTGGTTATTATCAAGGTCCTAGAGTGCAACTGAGTAATTACATTATTGATTGTCATTAAATTTAATACATATCTATATTAAAAGAAAGGAATAGGACAGTCGAGGAGAAGTTATAGTATATTAAAAGGAGTAGAACGCATGTGCTTGTATAGATTCATTTAGATATAAGTACCTTAATACCCGGCTGTGTAATATGGCGTCTTGCCTTTTAATATTATGTTGATATCTAAATGCTTCATAGCTCAAACTGATACAAGTTACGTCTTATTATCATGATAATTCCATGATGTCAGTGCTTCTGCTGTTTGTTTGGACTTTATAATAAACATACATATTAAAACCTAATATTGTAATGATTCACCATTATACAAAATTAATAAATACTAAAAAATCTTGAACGCGCCGACCTGCTTACTTACATATTTAGTGAATAGGATCCAAATAACCGTATCTTATACCGCTAACTAAAATAATTCAAATTAAACTAGATTTTTCAGAAGCAACTTTACGCGACGTTGCGCAAAATATGGCACGTGCGAAAACCACTGCCTTTATTATACATAATTGCTTTATGCACAAATAAAAGAATAAAAAAATACTTTCTTCGCGACATTAAGGTCGCGTTAGATGGATGCGGCCGACGATATGGTTTCGAGCGTGGGCGCGAATGGGTTAAACCCGTAAATTACATGGTGCGATACCAATCGGCGGCGATTTCGCAAAGCGATTACGTTTCGAGAAGACAGCTCAACGGACAAAGATAGAAATTGCAGAGGCGGTTTACTAGTCTGTTTGCTTTCTAATGATAAACGACCGACTACCACAGGACGATGGTTAAGTGATGGCTCGTATGGTGCGTGAAGGTTAATGACGAAGATGTTTAGCACTGTGCGATAACTAATATTTGAGTCGTTCAAATGCAAAATATGACATCGGGCATTTTAACCAGAATTTAATATAAAATGTATTAAATATAAAATCTAGCCTACTAGCCAATTTGTATTTTACGAAGAAAAAATTGTTACCGCAAGTTATTTTGAAGCCACAGATAATGTTTAACTGAAATTATAAAAAAATTACATTTGATGCCTTACTTAAATTGCCAAACTATTGCTAAAAAATATTTTAAAGCTATAAAATAATATTAAATAAACATTTTTATACTACTTAATCTAAAAAAACTCCAGAGAAAATAATATAAATATATTAACCCACTAATTTTGCATATCGGAGACTACGATAAAAACAACCTGAAATTTTAATAATAACACAAAATGTCAAAGCATATATTGTAAGTAAAGCATAAATAAGTACCTAATTTATCGTTTTATCTTCTCTTTTATATTTATTCTTTCACTTTAGCTGTAATTGGTTTCTTAGTATTTTTTCTAAAATTATAGCGGCTGTCAGGTTCATCAACTAAACCACTTTTCTATTTATAATTAGGTTTAATACATACAATCAGGGAGGGATTAACGTACACTAATAATCACAAAAATGTCAGTTCGACTTGTTATAAAGCGTTTCACCTGTTTAATTTATAATGTGTTCCTTCGTTAAAATGCAACACAACCATTAAAAACCTCTTAACGGCTTAAGGTACGCGCCATAAAACAGAAAGGATTAAAAAAGACGCTGCCTTGAGAAGAGAAATCCAGTGTATTTAAGTTTATCCTCAAAACAATTGTTTTTGACCTGTTTTAGCGGACAACGGCAATTGTTTTCATAATAACTCGTCAGCATTCTGTAATTGTTCGTTCCACGAAAATGCGGGCCATCGATGTAACTACTTAAACGCGGGTAACCAGCGATAGCTTCCACTCATCACATAAACTCAGACAGTTCGTCTGAGGACCACCTCTTAAAGATGTTCTTTATGGTCATCCACACTCCAACATCTACTTAAGAGTTGAATACAAAACTTCAATAGCCATTAAACGTGGACTACAACAAAGAGGAGGTTGATTTAACTTCAAACCAGCGAAGATCGCAGAAGCCGCCGCTTCTCTCTCGACGTCTTGGACACTACGAATAACGTTTCAATCGTTGCACAATAAATTAAGAAACCACACTATCAACGTTTTATATTTAAACATGAAAATGCTAATTAATTATTGAAATATTTTTAATATTATTATTTTATTAATTAATTTAGCTAATATAGATAATTGTTTTATTTAGATTTATGTTTGTATGTTTGTAAAGTTAATTATAATATTAAAATAAAAGTTTGGTTAAAAAAAATATCATAAATCTTTTATCAATACTTTCGGGACCAGTGTTTACAAATATTAGTTATTTTAAACTACTTGAATATTGTATAGTAAATAATGAAATATTCGAATAAATCTGTTATAATGAATTAAAACATATAGTTAAAATAATAAATATAGGTTCATAGACACATCATTTTATTATAAAAAATACTATTAAAAGAAACAAAAAAATTTAATTATAATTAATAAAAGTAAAAATAAGAGTTGCCACGATGATTTTCGAACCTCCGCTAATGTATTCTTTTGTTGTCAATCAATGAAAAATAAGCATTCACAAAATGGCCGACAGTGCCATGATAACAGTTTTAAATAATTATTATTTAATAATACAATTTTGCGTTGTTCGATTTCACTGAATATAAATATTCGGATAGCAAATTAACAAGGTATGTTATAACTATTAAAATGACATATATACAAAAATTTTGTAAGGATTTAATACTATATTAATTAAACTAGATAAACAATCACAAAACGATCTTCGTAATGAAATCTTCAAATTCTGAATTCCTGTCGACGGGCTTCGAGGCCGAAAAGTGAGTTTTTCCTTTTATATTACATAAACATTATCATTGCTTCCGATTTAATGCACATATACGTTAGATTTGATTGAACCAGGTACATTTTAAACGTGAACATATAATACATACTTAGTACGTATGAAGATTGAGGTTAATGTCGATCAAACCGTATAAATGCTAATAAAACGTATTTTTTTATCTATTGATATTTGGGGATACTATATTTCATGACGATCGCGTGACAATAATTGTGATGCAGTCGGTTATTTACCTTAAGAAATTTAGTTACAGCAAAATAAATTAAAACCATTATTGCAGCAAAAAAAAAATCACCTAGATTTTTCCATTCCGAGCGACGACTCGCAATATACATATGTCTAGTTTCTTGGATGTTATCTAATAGACGACATTTTAAAATGATTATAAATATGTGATTGCATATATATTATATAATAATCGATAGCCAAAATATCTAAAAGTGGGTTATTTTTAATTCCGATGAGGTAAAATATTTATTTATCAATTTTTGTTCTGTACCATTACTCCTCTTTTGGAATAGCTAAATTCAAGTTATTCAGTTACATCAAACTTATGTAGTATGTCCTTTATAAAAAAGATAATACTTGCATGAATAGATTTACTCTTTGTTTATATATACCAATTCTACGTTCTAGCTTTATAGGTCATCAAATTGTTCCATCATTGTTTCTGAAAAATAATTTAAAACAATGTTTAACCTTTATCAAAAGTTAAACATTGAATACATTATTACTATTAATATAATCCATAAATGAAATTTAAACGATAACCGAAAAACAAAATTGACGGAAGTTACCGTAGAGGATTAAGCATGTAGATTGGCATCTCTTTATTTTCTTCAAAATTGTCACAATGTCATATTTTAATTGTTTGCCATACGTAAATGTTATTATATCTAGCATTGCTTCTGAAAACTAACTGTAAACGATACTATATAGTGGGTAGAATGTAACTTTTTGTTTACACTAATATGAGATTTTTCATTATTACTACCATTGTATTATATTTAATTAACTTTGGTATTTATACCTTTAATTGACAAATAACTGCTGTTTTGTTTTTTAATATTTGATCCTAGAAAGTCAATATATATTATTGTGATATTTTATTCATATAACCAAACACTTACTGATACACTCATAATTTTTTCTTTGATTACATTGTCTATAATTCCAAAGCAACATCATCTTGAATCATCTTCAATTAACACTTTGTAAGAAAAATACTGTGTTTATAACATATTTCACTGTTTATTTAATTGAACCCAGCCGTGCGTAGCGAGCACTTGGCAGATGACGTTGAAGAGTTGTCACATGTAAGCAAATTTGCGATTTATGGGAAATCCCGGTTTTGGGTGCGCTTGAGAACAATTTATGCAATTTATTTTATTGATTCTAATCAAAATATGTAGAAAAATCATCAAATTTTAAAATAAATATTTTTTTATCTAAGGAAAAATATGTTTATAAATAATATGGATTTGTATTAGCCTCTCTGTACAGAAAAAAGGTGTACTTAAATTTTGGCGAACGTTGTCAATTTAAATTATAGTTTATAGAGAATTCTTAAAATTTCGCTTCAAAAAAACATTTCCAGCATTAAAACGGGCCCTCAAACACCTAAAATACGCTAAACACAATCAATGACTTATAATCGCTCACATTGCACCAACTATATGTTAATGATATTTTTTAATATAAGTCATATTTTGAGCGAATGTGTAACCGATGTTATTATTTATTATTATTTATTTAAACTGTAAACCAACTTTTAAATAATACAAAATGTTATGTTTTAATATTATTTTTTATCTTGTTAACATTTTGGTATTTTTTTTTTATTAATATTTAGTTAAGTTGCAAACCTATTTGAAAACGTAATACAGTGAAATCTCTTTGTAACGAATACCGAAATATCAAAATTACCAGTGTAACGAATCTTGAATTTGTCCCCGATAAACTTTCATACAAAATTTTTTCATTGTAACGAAGACTGATCTCAGTATAACGAAATATTTTGATTCAAATTTAAGAATGACATTACAACTTGACACAATATTTTTTCGAATTCAGTTCGACCTTGACGGATGTGTTCATAAGCAACATTCAAGGTTTTCTTTAACAAATTTTATTGTGTTCATTACACTATCATTAAAAATGGACAAAAGACGGTCTGTCAATCTATAAGAGTTTATTTTTATGCTGTAGTAATATGGTAATTAAAAATAAAATTAAAAATATCATCTACCTTACATTCAATGTAACGAATTTTTTTCTTCGGTACCGTGAGCTTCGCTATACTGAGATTTTACTGCACAATGTTTAGTTTTATTATTATCTAGCTAAGTTTTTAACCAAATCTTAAATTATATATGTACAATATTTAGTTTTATCAAGTTGCAAATCTAACTTTAAATATTATTAAATGTTTTCTTCTGGAAATATTTAGCTGAGTTGTAAACTTATTTTCAAATGAATTAAAAATGTTAAGTAGTTTTTTATAGATTGAACCATTTTGACTATCATTTAAAATCTTTAATAATAATGTCTAATTTAAAGCATTAAATTTTTAAAAATCAAAAATAATATTTAAAACCCAAAAAGTTGAGGGTGCGGTATTTGCACACTTACGTCACGACAGTGAGGTACCGACAGCTAGTAAGATTAAAATGGCTTATGGGGATCATCTGAAATAGTTTCTACAAAATAAGTCCCAAAACCTTGATGTAAAATTTTATCTAGATAGCGGGTGGGTAAGATGGATGGATGGGGTGTTATTATATTTTTTACATGGTTCTTAAGCACTACCGAGCAAATTATATACGGATATCATACAGTAAAATTAGCATACAATAGTAACTTTTTTTTATTCAGATAGATTAAATAGTAAATTATAACATATAGACAAAAACAAATTCAATTTTATATATGCATGTGGATAAAATCTACTATACATAATATTATTATATAAATTTATATCAGTTCCCTTTTAGGAATGTTTATACATTTTTATTATACGTTTTTATGTAAGCTCACGGTGTAAACGCGGTATTAAGTTGGTATTGCCCCAGTGATAAAAATGACAACCTCCGATTCCAATCAAGATTTATTGCATATTACACGAAATACGCCTGATAACATTTTTAGTAGTACTACCTACATGATATGTATTTTTATTATATTATTTCATAGTAATTGAACATACGTTTAAATTATATCGTAACGTATTTTTATTATAGGAATATTAAACTTATTTTATCGCTTATTTTAATGATAATTTATTCTCTTAATGTTCCTCTCAAAGAAATATAAAATATTATGGAGCATGTTAATACTATATACGTACACAGATAAAGAAAATATTTATATTGGTCAAATGTTAAGTAACTTTGTCTTGAAGTTCATGTGATATTAACAACTATCTTTAATATTTGAAAATACAATTAATTATTATAATACTCTATGGTTACCTTTGAAATGTTTATTAAATGACGTTGGCTATGTAATAAATATTTTTTTTAATAATTTGAATAAACATATATACCAAAAAACTACATAAAAAACTGATCTATGTAGCTTTTTTTTTTACAATTTACTGAAAAAAAGTGCCGTTTAGTTGCTAAGCTGTGTACTGAATAAAGTTGTTTTTGTGTACATATATTGTATATTTTGAATATTGATATTATTTAAAAAAATTAGTAACTTTTGTACCTATGTACTTAATTCATCCAAATCTAGTGCTTTTTACCGTTAATGCCCATTTTTAGTAAAATAAAAAGTAAAATTACCTTTAACTAACATTGAAAATAAAAAGATTCTCGCGATTTGCGTTGACTCGTTTTTAAAATTTCGTCGTTTTGAAGAGATTTAACGCCGCAATATTTACATTTCCATCAAAATATTGTCGTTCCGCTGAAATTTCCTGAATGTTTAGCAAATATTTATGTTAACAAAATTAATTAAAAATAAATACGTTAATGTTTATTTTGTACGTAAATGTAAGCTTTTTAGTAAATCGTCTTGTTCTAATGATTATAAACGCTTTTTACGATAAAGAAAGCATTTTAATTATGAAATAGGATTTTTTGCTCGTGAGTCGATTTACAGCGTTAAAACTCATTCGTTTCTAGTTCTTCGCATTCCATTTCCGATTAGCGAGAAGATCGATTTAATTCAAAATTTTAGTGACACACCGACCGTTTACTCAGTTTCCTTTCTCTCAATAGTCATGTTTCCGACCATTATTACAAATACACTTCTATCTAATCCAAACCGGAGCAAGTGTAAATCGGCACGGAGTCAACAATAAACGAAATGCTCGAGTAAGCATACTTTCTTTCTCGCCAGCAAACACCTTCGACAAAAAATGTATTATGAAAACATCGCCCCATTGTTAACCAATTACATTTTTAATTTGCCAGCAGTTATAACAGACGCTTTTTAACTGTGTAGTAATTTAATAATGTCTGATTTTTTTTGCTTTTCAAACCGCTGACTGACGTTCGTTTATGCCATTTTTTATTAAATACTCTCAACGCAGTGCACTTCTACTATTGAAATTTTTTTGCTACAAACCTTCAGTCAGATAAAAAATGCCTATTCAAACAGACGCTCCATCCCATAATTAAATAGATAGATATCATATGCGTTACTATAGAACTGAATTACACACTAAATCATCAAATGCTATTGTCGGAAGTAATTGCTTTTTTAATGTTAAAATTAATAATCCCCGAAAGTAAAAAACTTGTTTATAAAGTATTGATGCGAATCTAATGAGAGATTAGATTAAAATATAAATAATAAATCGATATACTATTCATATATAAAAACACAAATTTTAATAAATCTATTATCGATTTCAATTATAGCTTTTGTATGTTTTTAATTATATAAGGTTTTTCCTAAATTATAATATAAATTATAAACTATAGTTGTATTCGAGATATTTTTTGAAAGCTTTTGAACAATGCTATGACTTAAAAAACTGTATCGTGTGTTCCGGAACTGATACGCAATTTATTTTGTGATTTGGCAACAGTGACGAATTCGTGATCATGTAATATACGATTATTTTTTTATAACTTAAGTTTAAGTATAGATTCTAAGCTGTTGAAAAAATAATTAACTTTTAATTCGGAATTAAAAATGTTTAAGATTAAAATACGTAGATAATTCATAACACAATTAATGTGTAAGATATTTTAGATACAATCCAAATCTCTTGTTTATTAATTTGTAGAAAAGGTTCTTCCCCTTCACTTTTGACTTCTGTTTTCTTGTTTTTTTACTATAAAATGTAAAATCAAGAAAGTGCAATTTTATTTTTATTTACTTTATTTACTTCAAAAATGCAATAACACTTTAATAGCAAACAAAAACATTAATAAAATGTACAATACAGATTTGTAAGATAATGATAAACTAAGTACCATTATAATTATATATTAAAATTTGTTTGAGTCAGGTTAAAACAAAGAATCTTTACCATTTGTAATGTGCACGATAGATATGTAAATAAACAGGGCTGTGGAGTCGGAGTTGGAGTCGTGGAGTCGTGGTGTTTTGGCCGGAGTTGGAGTCGGAGTCGGAGTCGTGAAAAATGAGCGACTCCGAGCATTTTTTAAATTATGAAATTTATGAATTTTTAATTGCGTAATAATGAATGTGTATAGCGTATGAATATTAAACGTGTAGAGAAACACCAAAAGTACCTGATAAAATTAAACTTTTTTGAGTCGGAGTCGAAGTCGGAGTCGGAGTCGGAGTGGAGTCGTGTTGTTGGTAAATATCGGAATCGGAGTCGGAGTCGGAGTCGTGTTTTTTTTTAACGACTCCACAGCCCTGTAAATTAAGTTTAATATAATATACAAAAAAATCTTGAAAGGATCAGTATTAACATACTAAACACAACAAAGTACACTGAAAATAAAGACCAACTAATAATCTTTGTCACTGCTATAAAAATATTTTTAAGGCGCATTTAATAGGTCTTTTTAAATATATGTTTCCAGTACAATAATATAGGGGAAATTTATGAATTACTGTACGAGTTATTTTTTTTTGAGCTATTTGAAGATAATTGATTATATTTATTTGCATTCTGTGATACAATCTAATGATGCTTAATTATACACAATTAAAGCATATCAATAATAAAATTATTACATAACCTTAATATTATATAGAGATTTTTCAATTATGGTCCAAAGTAAAGAGTTCTAAGGGCGCAGTTTTTAAGAAGTCTCTCAAGAGTAGCTTAGCGTCAGCGTGGTTCTGGGCAACAGTTTCTTCAGGCTCTCTGGTGGCGTAGTTCTTATGGAATGTGCAACTGCATCTAGGGTTCTGACAGGTCAAAAGTGGATTGTGAAGTCTACAGTAAAGTGAATATTATAACCCTTTAGCGCGCAAAGGGCGAAAACGGTCGATATATCGACCGACGACATAACGGTCTATAATTCAATACCTATTCATAATAAAATCTTCCTTAGCATCACAATATGTCATCGAGGAAGCTCTTTCGTTGATATATCGACCATATGAAATTAAGTTGTTGCTATAGGCCAAAACACGATAAAATCAAAAATCAAAATAAAACATTACAAAACTCTAAAAGAATTATTTTTTAACAATATTTCTTTATATGTGTATATGTAATATATTTCAAACAATAAATTATATTTGTGTGCCAATATTTGATCGTTCATTATATAATAAACATATTTTTAAAATATCACCCTAAGTGGTCAAAGGTCGATATATCAACCGACAAAATTTTCGAAATTTCCAAAAAAAAATTTTTTTTTTTAATTTTTTTTATCAAAATTACTTTTTATATATAATAAAAGTTCTAAAAAGTAATTTTTTAACCTTTAATTCCAAAATAATTAATTTGCGCGCTAAAGGGATAAAGCGACTTTTCAACTTTTGTACGCTTAGATTCTTAAAAAAAAGCAAAACTCTTCTCTTGACGTTTTATTTTATTTCGAAGAACCAAATATAGATTAATCAGGCGTTAATGAAAATTTTATTTTCATTCTATAATCAACAAAGATTATTTTAATATAAACAAAATACTAAGTAAAACTTGCGTAAATTAATAGCGATCTTACAATTGCATCATTTTGTTCGCAATTTTGGCCGAATTCCTTTACTGCTGACATTCTTCATTCGTTTCATGAACATTGATGTATTATAGACAATTTGCATAATGTTTTCAGGTATGCGCTAAATATAAATTAAGATAAATTGCAATTCGATCATACAAAAAATAATGTTGCGAATCAGTTATGTCACAATTAAGTGTATTCTATAGTGAGTGGTTTAAAAAACTGTAGGTTGCAAGTATTATAAAATTAAATTTATGGTTTTGTTAACAGACTTTTTTGTTGCATTGTTTTATTAAGTATATTGTTTATAATTAAAAGTAAAAAAAAAATTTATTAAATAAAGGTTGTTAGAAACTAGTGGCAAATTTAAATCTTAGCTAAAGTTTCTTAAAAAAGTTTATTCATGTCGTTTCTCTGCTTTATAAATACACAAACTAGATTTATTACCTGGCTTTGCCTCAAATATATTTATACTCACTGTTTATTTATTATAATTTGTTCACTTATTAAAAAAATATTTCAGTACTTAGCTACTACAATATTTTTAGTCCCTGTTTTATACTTTATATATAATAACACAATTGACATAGAAATGGTAGCCAGAATGACATGTGCCAATGTCATGTCACTTATGTTCATTGTTTGGGAAGAGTTCTTGTGACATACAGACATGTATTTTCTGTTTTATATATACACTAATGATACCGAAAAATTAAAAAATCTACTGTTATTTATGCACACTGATGTTTTTTAAAAATATATTCCTAATATGATTTTTCTAGAGTTGGGCCTCTCAAGAAGAACGGGCTCCAGGAATTTGCCCCATCTCTACCCCCTTCTGCCTACGTAAATTTGAGCTTAATTCTATAATATAATAAATACATTGCGATACAACATTTAACCACTTTCTGATCACAGTACTTTTATAAAAATAACTCAAACACATCTGGCACGGACCCACCCTTTCCTATGCGGCAGTATTGAAAATGCAGCCGTTGTAAAATATTAAAAAGTATTCGTACAAATTTAATTAAATCAAAAAAAGGCTATGAAAGATTTTTAACATGAAAAATTTTCAAAATAGGAATTTACGAATTAACTCGTGCATGACCGTGAAGGGGTTATAGTACAATATTTATTATACATATATGAAATAGTAACTAATTTTTTTCTTAAATACTAAAAAATAATGATTGTGATCTTAGCAAACGTTTGACTGGTGTGAAGTAGCACAATTTGAGCATGAATTTATTTACACAAAAAAAAATATTTCACTAAACAACACTAACCGACCAATTAGTATGATAAAGATAAACTCAAATTCTAATTTAAATACATATTGCTTAAAAGGCATTTCAATGTTTCGAGACATTTATCTGAATATATCGGATTTTTGTCTTTATTCGTTTAGATATTATTTTTTTTTATTTAAACTTTAAAATGTTTACAGTCTTTGTCTATAAATTGTAGCTACTAATGTTTCATATTTTGTGATTTAAATATCATTATTGTAACCATAAAAATAATAACAGATTATCAGAATGTATTTTACTTTAAAGTACATATGTTATTAAATGTATTATGTATGTAGGTATATTTAAAAAAATTTATATAAAAGGCAATTGATATTAAATTGAAATAAAATGCATGACATTTTAAAGAACTATTATCCTTACTTTGTTTTAACTACAAACTTTAGTCATATACGTATTAAAAGAAATCAAAACCCTTTTATATTTATTCGCAAAATTCAAAATCTTTGTTTAAATATGATATTATATTGCTACAATAGCTTTAAATATGAGTTATTACATAATATTATGTCATTAAGAACACTCATAGCTGATCATTGCATCATATAGCTATAAAACAATCAGTTGATAATACATCCTAGAGTTAAAAATATCGATATATTGTTTTTAATTGTAGGAAAAGAATTCCCATCAAAGCGACAAAGTATGTGGTAGCGACAATGAGCGTTATATAAAAAGTGCATCGACACAATTTCTGCGATTTTCATGTGTGAAAAAGAGTAGTTGTTTCAAAGATTCAACATACACACATACTGCCGTAATGGCGTGCCGCACTAATTAATCAGAGCGTGGCATTTTATAAGGCAAATCGCGTTGTTCGGGTAGAAATGTGCGGATGGTGGTTATATTGTTTTGTTGTATGTATAATACATACATACATACCTACGTATTTATCTGGCAGAACGAGTCAAATAAGTTTTTGAAAAGTCAGGCTCTCGAACAGAGACCCATTGTACATTACGAAATACGATTTTGTACACACATATGTACGTAAAACGGGTTTACACCACATATAAACGAACGGTGGTGAAATCGATCAAATTATTCCGACCGGTTGGGAAACGATCTTCGAGCAATCCCCTTTTGATTAGAAACAACCCTGGAAAGACATCTGATATACATGTTTTGAAAACACCGAGCAATAAGTTTTTTAGTATGTAGATTTGTATCTAAAACTAGCTTTCTTATCTGGCTATGCCTGTGTTTTATTCCCGGTTATATAACTTATAGGCGATGTTTTTTGTTGAAGTATTATTATCTGCTAGAACATAAAAAGCACTGACATTTTGATATAAAATCAAGAATTGAATAATCTCAAAGCGAATACTAGGACACATGCCTCACTCACATTTGCTAAATGCCTTCACAATCAACCACGTTAAATTTTACAGCTTTGGTAAATCCAAATACCTTAATAGCACATTTAGCTATTGATATTAAAGATTATTGTGTTTAGAGGTAATCTTTTTAATTCATTATTATTGCAATTATAAACATATACTACCTTAGTATTTATTCGCCATTCGTTTTATGTAGTTTAAAGAAATTTTGACATTTGCTAGTCTATTTTAAAATAAATATACACAGCTTTGTACGCATCTTCTGTTTGATAGCTAAATCTATAGTGAATATATATTATAGTTGGATTTTCAATATATTATAAAAAAACATTAATACGTAGCAGAACATTGCATTAAAATTTTATATCGTTAGAAAGTACCATTCGCGAGTTTTTAGTGAGATAGAAGGACAAACTTTTAGAATTATAAGTTACGCACTAATCAGAGTCAATGAAATTTTAAACGGATTTAGTATTCAATGCCATCTCTACATATCTTGAACTGTTTAAATTAATAGTCATTTTTTATAAGCTTCATCTCAATATGTCTAGTGGCTTTTTAAGATAAAAACTCTTCAAGTTTGAGCATTCTTAAAACATTTCTGATGTCTTGTTTTATTAGCTAATAATATAAAAAAATAATGTTAAGACATATATTGTCATAGATAATATTTTTTTTATACATCATTATTGCATAAAATACTAAAATAGTAACAAGTAAAAACTCACCTCTATATTTACCCGTAACAGTTTTATAGCCTTCACGCGTATAATTAAGCACTTATCGCATCTCCTTTTAATATTATAACATATCGGGTCTCCGATGAAGATTTATGGCCATAGATCAGCATATAACATTTTGATGTAATAACCGAGAGACGAGACGGTAGGAAAAGCTCGCGTTTCACAACAAGTCAAAGAACAGGAAGTCAATCACTTTTACAGCGTTTCAACACATTTTCATGCAACTTTGATAAGCATTCCAAACTGCTCCATCAATCGCCGAACTGAGACCATCCATCACGGGTAATTCGTAAATTTCGTTAAATAGAGTATAATACGTTTTATGTTTGCGGTGGTCTTAATGTGACTTTTAACCTATATCAAATATTTAAGGATAGATCCTGTATATCACATAAAAATAAATATGTATATGATTACAGTAGTATATATTTTGGAATACATTTTTTAGGTCTTTAAGGTTTTTTTGGAACAGATGATATATGAGTTGGCTGTCAGTTTTTTCGTAAATCACTCACAACCTTTCTCTTCTGATGCTTCAAACACGGGATTCACTGAAAGTAATTAAATTGTTAAGACGAATCGGCAATCGGAATTCTGGCATTAAGTTATGCTAGCCGCAGGCGCGTCAGATTTTAGACACGTATTTTTTTCTATCATACTTCACACTTACGAGATATATTATTTGAACATATTATCTAACTGAAAAGGCGTCATTTTTGCGCTTCATGCGCTTTCTAACTATATAAATAATGATATAACCGGCGTAGTGCAAGATTTTACTAACCAAATCACATTTTTTAAATATGTATATTAGTAAAATCTTTTTTTCCTAATTTAAGATATGTGCTTATTTTGTATGTATATTTTAGATTGTGTATTCAATTTTATGTATTATAATATCTTTCTCTAAAAGTCACTCTTCCTTAAGAAAATTTCACATTGTTAAGCTGTAATCCAGCTTTTAAATTTCTTGTTTACAGTATATTTAAGTCAATAATTTATTAGTTTTCACTGACGAACATATTAGTTAAATATTTTCGTAGTAAAATATTTGTTCAAAATTTTCATCTTGAATAATTAATTTAGCTTAATCAAATATTTAAATAAAAAATTTTCAACATCAAATTAGAATCTAAACGATTTTTTTAGGATAAAGTACAACATTCTTTATTTATGTTTCAGTTTTTAAGTAGAAATTTGAGAAAAATAACACATTACTGTTTAACATTTTTTTATGTTTATTAAAGAAGGCAATACATTAAGAACCAATAATTATATAAGGCATTATATATATATAATATTTACTATATTACATTTTTAATAACAAAAAAATATCATTTACCATTCTACAGGTTTTGCTCTAGCAAGTACAAATACCATGGATGTATAACCTTTTTGCATAAAATATAAAAAAATATTCTTTCTTCATATATTCTTCAATAATATATTTTTTATTTAAGGATCAATAATAATTGATTATGTAATTTCTATTAGTACAAAACACACTATTTGTATAGCAGTTTCTAAACGTATTATGAAAAAAAATATTTTTAATGTGTATGTGAATATTTTTAATGTAAAACAGACTCTATAATCAGGATTTATTAAGATGTATATAAATAACATGGGAAAGAAACACATTTGTTGATACATATGGTATAATTTATAGTTTTAAGGAAAGCAATATATTATTAAGCATAAATTCTAAAGTCATAGTACTTAAAATATATTTACTGTATGAAACTAAACGACGTTTGTTAATGTAATAAATTAATTAAAACGAAATATTATCAAATTTATATTTCATGACATTTAACTAATCCAGAATAATAAATATTCGCTTTTTTATAATTGTTAGAGCATATAATTTTCTATGCAAAGGACTATCGAGAAGAATTGTTTATAATTGTGGGCGAAAAATAACGACAATATATGGACCTGTAACCTTGATTTTAAAATATCTTTTAGGTACATTAGATATTCACATTACGATTTAATTTATTTGCAATTAAATTCTAGTATTATTATACCATATATACCGTTAAAAATAATAAATTTCAAAGATACATTCGAGGTGAGCCAGTCGAGTGGTTTTTAATTGATTTCTACCTATAATAACTTCGATGACCATTCACGTATATCGAGTTTCGCTTAATTTCGTGAATTTCACGAATGTCATAATTGACTAGTCAAATCATATCCAAACATATTTATACAAGCGGAAGTTGATCACGTAAAAATCTTTCAATAAATCAGACACGAAAAATACGCGTGCACCTCAAAAGAAAACGCCCCGGGCGACGGCCTTTAGACATTTTATTTTTACTCTCAATTCTATTAAACGAGTTAATTAAAACTAATCGGTATATATTTATGTGATGAAAATAAACGCTTACGCAATGAGTTTGTAATGAAAGGAAAAGTAATAAAATATTTATTTTACGATAAAATAATATTAGGCATTTTTTTAATTAGAATAAAGATCAAAGTCAAGAGCAAGCCACTGTCAATTATTTCAAACGAAAGCTTTGCGAAAACGTCTATTGTTTGAGCCAAATAACACGTTGACGTTCTTAAATATAATATAATAACACACAGCAGTTGAGAAATTTATGATGTATTTTTTTCACACAGCATGCAATCTGATGTTTTTTCTTTTATTAGAGAAAAGTACACTTGTGCAATTATGACCGGTCGTCTGCCATTCTGACAAATGTCAAGGCTGATTACAGCTTGCAGTCGTGCATGTTCTAACTTAATATAAATTTCTATTTTCAACGACAGATTGAAAATAATAATTTAAAAACATATGGGAAAGTATGGAATAAAACAATATAAATATTTTTATTTTTTTTACGACATACATAATCTATTTATAGATGGGGAAACATCTGTAAGCTGTGATTCAATTTGGTATGAAATGGTTCTAGGAAACTTATCAATTAGCAGCTGATTAGTTTTTTTTAACGATCATCTAGTTCTCTGATTATTTAAAATTACATACGGTATTATTTTAATTACATATTATATATGTTCTTATTTATTAAAATTTCTCGAGAAATAAAAAAGCCACCGAGAAACCAGAATACCTAAGCATATTTACACGTATGTCCACTAATCTTACGGAAAAAAACAATTTTAATTAAAATTTAAATACAAACTGTTTTAATATATATTGCTATAAATATAAACCCAAAAGTATTTTTTGGCTCTAAATCTAAATGTCCCTAGTGTTCTTTCTATTGTTTAAATACAAAAAAATGTTATTAGGTTTTCGCTTAAAATTATAATCACTGATCTTTAAAATTTTGTTATATAAATGTCATGATTATATACATATGCTTCTAATTCAGTACCATAGAGAAATAAACGTTATATAAACAGTTCTCCCAATCGCTGAGCAAGGTCGTTAGCTCGCGCTATCGCACTGTATAAAATGCGATAGCATTTCAAGGGATTTTGTCTGTAATTAGCATTGATTGTAGAAATTATATTTATATATGATTAAAAATATAATATTTATATTACTTATTAAATAAATAATATATTAATTTGCGAAAATAAATAGTAGAAGCTGTTCTTAAACAACTTATAGGGATGAATATAAAACATTTCATCATTGCACTTGTAACAACATAAAAGCAATATAAAATTGTTAACTTTAAAAAGAAAACCGCTTGATGGCAGATTGAGTGTTGCCAGCCATCGATTTTATATTATCAGCTGTCGATGCTATTTATTTTTTCATCTTATTGCCACCTACATAAGGGAGCTCCAACGCGCATCATTATCGTTTACCAAAAATATTCTAACGCCACATCTCGATAAGACCGTCGATTTGCATTTTATCTTCCGCAGGGTTGCCACCGCACGGTGTTGCCATGTGTCGTCCGAATGAGGTCGCCACTAGTCAAACTGGGCCAGCGCGAAGCGGGCAAGTGAAAGTCGCATTTGAACGGCGCTGCATCGAACGCGTTCTCCATCCGGAGATAAATTTTCGTTCTGGCAACTTTGGAACGCGTCCAGCGACCAATTTCGGTTTAGCGCTTAGAGGTGCTACGTAAATTATCGGGGGTGGCTACCAAATTGACAATTTTACGATTTCGTCGTCGTTGGCGGACACACGTATGCAAATTATTGGACAGCCTCGGAAAAATATTGAAGTAGTAAAAAACTGGTTGACATTGTAGGAAATATTTTAAAAATATATAGTTTTCTAGAATAAAGAATAACTTATTTACAGAATGTTGAATGAAACGTAATAAAAGGTTGTCCGCATTTTAATTAATAATATTTTTGTTTATGTGTGACAGTCTTTATGAGAATATATTTAGCTTAATATAATTACGATAAACTTGTTGTGAAGGCCAGTGACTAATAAGAGGACCTAGGATCAAATCCCTTCTGAACCCTAATGCTTCTTCATTTTTATCGTATCCCAAAGATCATTTGTAGAGAATATTATATAATTCAAATTCCAATCGATTATCGCAAATTACTTTTTTTTAAGATTTCCTACTCTCAGTGATGAATAATAACAGTGATGTAAAAATAAAAATCTAGCTTAGTCGTGCATAGTTACACTATGCACGACTACATTCATAAAGCGATTATTTCAATAATATTGGTAATTTATATGTGTTTTAGAAAAGTTATAGTTTCACAATTTTTAATAAAATTTCAAATTTCATTTATTTCAATGTAGTCATATCAAAATACATTTTCACCAATAGATATATTGTATATTACTTCTGGCGAAAAATTAATTTTACTGATAGACGCTAGTAAATTATATGCTGGTTTAAGCTTTGAATATCAAATAGACGTTTAGCATGTGTTAAGTTGAGTCTTATAAATTTTAGAGCAGCATATAATTTCACTTACCCTTATCAGTTAAATTATATTTTTGCTGGTAAAAAAATAGACCTACTGGTAAAAATGTATTCGGAAATAATTTCACTGAAACGCGTGTGAAAATATAACTTCACTGATAATACACATTCACTGCAACATATATAATATTTTAACTAAAGCGAAACATATATTAATTTATATTTGTTATAGAAAATTTATCTGTTAGTGATATGGTAATTAAAATTGTGGAGCGGGGGACAATTTATTTACAATGGATCAATATTAAGCGGCACTCTGGTAACACTGACGTAACAGCAGCGTAGAGCAACACGTTCTTTGTTGAGCCTCAACGGAAAAACGAAGACTGGGGATGCCCCATCCACCGATCTCTTGTATCATCATCTTATTTTTTCTTTTTTTTTTTGAATGAGGTTAATACCTTTACGCGGGTAGTTAATGCCGTCGAGTTTTCTTCTAATTACAGCGGTATTATTCCACGCAAACTTTTGTATGCCGTTAACCAGTTTATTTGAGAGATTTTGATTGGTATGTTTTGATCGATTTCTCGTTTTAGTTCCATTTTCAAACTTGACCAGTCTGTTCTCTTGTTAATTAAAATAGGATTTTAGTTTATTTTTTCCATCTATTTTCATAAATTTGAGTGATATGTAATTGATAATACAGAGGTCAATTAAGCTAGGTTTTTTACTGGGATCCGTTGGCCAGTATGTAGGTTTATCTGTTTGACTTTATAGTCTTTTATATGGATAGCTTTAAGGAAGTAAATTTATTAACCTCATCAGAGAAAAAAGGAAGAGCCCGAAAGAAATGGCAGCGAACACGATCGTCAATCCACAAAATGGCGTGGAATCAAGCTATTCGAAATCCTAATGAAGAAATTTGAAATATAAAAATAGAATCAGTCAAAACTTACATAACTGTCGGCCGAACGTTGCATAGATTACTTGCTTTGGAAAGCTACGAAAACGTTCCATTCTAGAGGCATAGCCACTCAAAGAAAATGGATCAAAGACAATCAAAGCAAAGCTGATCTTTACGCAAATTACTTAGCTGACATTCATACACCTGAACCAAAAGAATAAAACGGAAAATCGCTTATTAGTGCTACATTACAAGACACAGAAATTATAATCTCTACAGCCACAATCAATGAAGTACAAACAATATTTGATCTGAAATCAACTCGAATAAAGCGATAATCTATGACTTATTCACTGGACAGGTCTTGTAGGAGCTTTCAAGAAAATCTGTAGTACTTTAACGTAGTATTTCGATTCAATGATCACGGAAGTAATTATGATCTCCAATCCAGGAAAACCATCGAATGAACTTACATCACACAGACCAATATCACTGCTACCCGTGTTATCCAAATTGTTCGAAAAATATCTCAAAAGAATAATACCCATAATAGAAGTAAAAAGCAAATACCCAACCAACAATCAACACATAGAAACATAGAACAAGCTCTAGTAGAAAATAAAGTCTGCGCGGCTGTATTTCTCGACGTCTCCCAAGCATTCGACAAGATCTGGCATGACATGACTGATATATTAGAAACGCTGATCACCACCGTCATCTTGGTATAGATATTATAAACGAGGCAATACAAAAAACAGCAACAGCCCAATACGCGAGGCTACAAAAGCATGTCAATGAAAAAGCTGTCCGTCTCCTCGACGTTGAAAACCAAACAAGAAGACTCAAGAGAGTGAAGCAACATAAACTTCTTTAGTGATAATATCACGGAATATAATATAATAATTTTATATATATATATCTTTAAAAAAATACTTATCAGTTGCAGAACTGTTATATTATAATAGATATTTTTAAATATTCTCAACAACTCACTGTTTGCACACAAAAACCAGCTGTACTGACTTCACCATGCGTATAGCAACATTCGCAACAATGCCAAGGTCTCTTTCTTTCTTCCTAGTTATATTTAGTAGTGTAAAGGGCAAATAATTTAATATGGGAAAAAACTAGGTGGCACTCTGGTAACAGCGTAGGAAAACACATCCTTTGGTGGACAGAAGAAGACGGCGACCGGCGGCGCCTCGTCCGCTGACATCTCTTATCATAATTTTCCGTAGAAAATGTAACTAAATTATTATATATACAACTTCAATAAATATAATTGCCACCCATCACCGTTCGTCCGTCAAAAAAAATTTTAGTAATAGGTTTGGTGCTACTATATGTTTCATATTTTCATTTTTGATTTTTATATTTTTAAAACTGTATCTAATTTCAATATTACAGTTATATCACTCTATTTGGTATGCTGTTCTATAGTAAGTAGAAGCTTTTTATAACGTCTTAAATTTAAAATAATATATTTTATTACAAATTACAGTTTTTAGCTTAGCCAAATAAGATTTTTAATGAATAATATATTCTGAAATAAGACATGTGACCTTATTGAGCTTAATGTCAACACTTCTAGAACATTCTAACCATGCATTTTAACGCATTTTAGTCGTAAATGATGTATTTGGCTTTTATAAAAAGGTTCAGTTCAAATGTCCTTACTTGCTATTTTTAAATGAATTGAAATGAGTTAAATTATATGTTGGATTTAAAGCAAAAGTTTTCAAATTGATTGCAATTAACCTCATTACAATTGGTTGCAATTAGCTTGCAACCGATTGACTAATCACATTTTGACAAAAATGTCCGTTAGCATATGTATTAAACTATATGACTGTATGTCATAATATGACTTTGATCGCGCAAACAAATTGCAACGGATTGAAATGAATTTTTATAATGAGGTAGCATAAAATCCATCTTAAAACTTTTTTACAAAATCTAACTTGAATTAAATTTATTTTGTATTAATTAAACAATAAATGTCATATTAAAACAAGTTATTTATAAACATAATATTAATTTTATGTAAGTAATTATTCATATAGTTAGATGTGAAAAAATAACTTTTTTAACTAGGAACTAAAAAAAAGTTTTATATTCATGCAGAAAGACTTTTAATTTGTTAGGTAATTTATTAAAATAAAATTAACTTTTTTAATTAGAGATAGTAAATGTCAATGCATTTGAGTTCTTGACGCAATTACTTAAATATAAAAGCTTAAAAAATCCATATTTAGCAAATTCCAAATCACCTGATTTTACTGCCTAATATATTTCAAAATTTATGAATAGTGACGTATTTAAATAATTTCAATTTTATTAACGAAAATTTAGGTAAATTGTATTAAAACATTCATTTTCTTGAATAAGAGTAGACTGTTTACCAGTATGAATTTATATTGTCATTGCCTTATAAACAATAATAAAACCAGATATGTAATTACATACCAATATAAATTCGTGAAATTTATAACAGCCTACATATTATGGTGCACTCTGTATATAATTATTAGGATGTTGGACCTCGACTTTTCTCTGAAAAGAGCCATTCAACTTTCTATAATATAACGGCAACAAAAAGTGGAAAATTAAAGATTTAATTCTTTGCGCTTTATCGCTTTAAAAATTGTCAATTCTGTCAATTTTCATAGTTTTTACTACAATCATTTCATACTTTGCACAATGTAAAAAATATAAATAGATATAACAATTTATAAAAGCAATGATCACGCTAACAAATAATTTAATTATTTCTAACGGTTAAACGATTTTATTCAGCTTCATTATCCATTACTTGACAAAATTCTCACGATTCTCTCAAAAGTTTCCTATGATAATAGTCGTCTATTATTGAGTTTTTTAAATTCCCATCAACGCCATTTTCACTATTTTATAACACAGGCAAGACTAAATAAATATCAAAATATGTTATTTTACTTCTTTACAATACTGTAATAAAAGAACTGAAATAATTTAACATACCTTTTATGAATATTGAATAATATATTTTTCATCAAGAAAGTTGATGATAATCTTATTCGAATATTTATATCTGATTTTTAATATTAAAATGGAAATATAATATACATGGTTGGAAAGTAAATAACATCAATTGTATATAATTATTAAGAAAATGTTTGCTTAACATATATACTTATTTTATTAAATTAACGCCTTTCTAATAGTATACAAATGATCACTTGAAATAAAAATGGGGGTTAGTTCATTTTTTTAGAGCAATATTAAAATGAATACAGCAAATATTATTGTAGTAGTATATCTGGAGTGACATAATTTAATATACTCCTGAAAAGTATTTGTTAAATGTGACATATCTCCTGTTTTATTTATAGTATACTAATTAGAGAATATAATTATCATATTTGTAATCTTATAGATAAATCACGAAATGTCACTTTAACAAGGTTAGTGTGTTTGACAGTAGTAGCACGTGTGTACAAGCTCCATTCCTCAATTTTAAACCGTGGGATTGCCTACTTTATCACGAATTCAACATAATTACAATATATTGTTTTTTTATTATCGTTAAAAAACATTTTTGGACTGTTTAAAATTAGTGTTTGAATAAAAAAATATATAATACACACTTTAATTCGCATCAATATTATCAATACAATATTTGTAAATAAATTCTAATATTTAAAGAAGCAATTATTTAATCATCTATTTTTATTACGTCGCAAAGGATCTAATTTAAAATTACTTACTTAACTGTATAGTATTAAAAGATAAATTGCTTCAAATTATGTTATAAATAACAATGAAAAATGTGAGTGATAAAGATCGAGCTTTTAGAGTACTGCGCGGCCGCTTGCGCATTAGCATACTTCCTTAATAAAATATCAAAAAAATCAGGAATGAACTAGTTTTAAGGTTAATAAACCTCATTTAATCCAACACCAAGATCCAACAGTTCATTGTCTTTTGATCGTCCTGTTAGCTAACTATCATTCCTATACCTAGCCGTGTGACATAATACAATGGTGAATGGTCAACGGTGTCCGTTTCCATTTCGGTCTATCGGCGAAACGGTGGCGGTGGTAAGAGAGCCGTCAGGGGCCACGGAAGAGGTCTTCAACTTCTTCAGTCGGTCGCAGTGCTCCGTCGGCAGCGAACAACACCACTCGCAAAGCCGAATCGCGGGTTCGAATCCAAGAAAGAAACCAAGAAAGTTGCGCGCGCGCGCAGAAAACTTCAAAGTAAAGCGAGAAACAATTTGCGCACGCGATTTTCTCTTTCGACACACACACACATACATACAATCGACATTTTTTGTGATTTAGTAATATTCAATATCATACAAAACATTCTTTATTGTTATATTATTAATAACTATAAGTTAACAGTATTGATTTAAATTTCAGACTGTATAAAGCTTCTCTTATTTTTATTAAATTAATTACTAACACATATATTCAAACACATACACTTGCACAATTAATATTTTTGACATTTTAATCAATCATATATTAAGTAAATTTTAAAGATATATTTTTATTTATGATAAATATTGGTTATATTATTATTGAAAAAATATTTTTGTCACTTGACTTAAAATCATTTAAATTATTTTAATTACTGATAGTTAAGCTTTTTGAGAGATATTTTTACAATATTTAATTTCTTAGCTATAATTTTATATTAATTAATTTGAATCATTTTAGATTTTTTGATACACCATGGAAGTTTTAAATTAAAATTTATTCCACCTTATATTATTATCAAAATAGCGCCAGTACGCGAGCTGCGTTTTAACCAAAATTTTAGAAACTGATTAAAAAAACTTTCTCGTATAACTCACTTGCATGCCTTGTCATAGCCGATATACCGGTGCTCGAGTAGCTTCCTATACGTATATTTAATGATTTTTTTACACTTACAAGACACTCACCTTTGATTGTGTTCCATTCGCAGAACTTTGCATCGTTGAATAAAAAATTGTGTTTGTTGTGATAAACATATTGAAGTGTCAAAGTTGAAAAGACGCGGACATCGTCATCAAAATAAACAAAATGGTGAGTTTTGAACATATTTTTACATCGTTAACATTGCAAACGGTTGATTTATAAAATGTTTATAGAAAACGGTCCGGTTGACCATGAGCGCGAATATGCAAACGCGCTTCGAAAGGTTTCACTTGACGAAATCGAATAAACCGCACGAGCAATTTTAGTCTTTAATGTAACGTATCATAAGGGATATTTTCATATGCGAGTAGAATACGTTCACTTTGCTCAACTTATTTGTCGCTGAAAAGTCGTTTAGCAAAGACGCAACGCGTGAATAGAATTCGCTTATGTTTTTGTCATTCGCACAACGCTGAATATGTTGGGCACGTAGGATAAAATGATGATTCAAAGCGTCATATCTCGCACATGGCACTGATGCGGATTAAATAGGTCAAAAGTTGACCAAAAAACCTAAAGATACGTTTTAAACATATTCCTACAATATGGACCGTATAAAGTATTATTATTTATGAATGACGAACAACATATTATTTAATTAAAATTTGACTTTAAAACCGCATGACTCATTTTAGGAATTCACTTCCTTGTGTTTAAGTATGCCGTTTGAAAGTGAACAAGGCATAGTCAATCAAAGAAACGAAACATATTACGTAGTGATAAATTTATAATTTACCATTGAGCTCTATTACTATTTTATCCCAAAAGCATTGAAATTATAAAATATAAAAATACAAGACTTTTTATTTACCACTCAAAATGGGTTTTCCAAAACTCCTATATATATGATTGAGTGAGTGGCAGATTTTTTCAATCATTTTCTTAGGAAACTCTAATCATTTTATTTTTCTCGTAATATTTTATTAGCTATTCAAAATTATATTATTATCTTATAGCAATATGTATAATTCAGCTTTACACATAGTTAAGATAGTCTCTCTTTCATCTGGAATCTTTCAATGATTACTATCTTTATCTATTAACTATCTAATAATTCAAAGTGGTTATATATCGATCTCTCTATATTTTTAATAGCAATGTTAAATAGCTATTTCAGTCCACAAGATAGATTAATTCGTGTATAATCTTTATTTCAGGTACATAATTAATCCTTTTGTTAGATATTTAGCTTGTATTAAATTTTGGGCTTTGTCTTCTGTATACATATTTAATTATAATAAATTACTTAAATAAAATAGAGTATTGCGAACATGTATTCTAGGTTTGACTATATTTTACATTGTCAAAACACTAAGGAATATTTTTTTTGCCTACGATATTAATAAATAGCGATACTTTAAACCTCTTATGTTCAGTACATTTGATTAGAGATATATCAATTTAATATAAATTAAACTAGGAATCTTTTAATTAAATTTTATACATTAATTATATTATATTTAAGTTAAAGTAGCTCATTAGAGAATTGCTTATGGCTAATATATACGACCTAGCTCGATTTGATTTAATCATCACGATATTTATATGTAAGCTTAAGATCAGATTTTTTTATTATGTAATAATCATTATTTATAGTCTCCCAGATACGATAAAAATAAAAAGCAGTTCATATGGGATTCGAACCCGGGTTTTTCGGGTTACGTGTGATTTTCATTTATGAGATTCTTAATTATATGTATCTATAACAAAATAATATGGCATACATGTGTTATAAATTAATATTTTGAGAAAGTATAACAAATACAATAAGCTGTTTAGATCATTTTTATTTCAATTTACAATTTTATTTTTTTGCAAACCTCATCATGTTTTCTTACATGTCGAATGTTGTAGAAGTTGAGATTTAAATTTATATGGGACAATCAACTTCTTAAAAATATACAAATAGTTTTCTATTAAATCGATCATGGCAACTCAGATTAAAATCTCTTTTGACGCAGACAAATTAATATTTTCTTATTGAGAATGTCTTATGAATATTATTTAATTAAAAAAATAGTGTGCTATAGGAATAACAGTCTTTCGTGTATTCTTATTACTTATTAATATATATTATAACACTTTATTAAAGTATTATTTATGCACATAAACATGATTTCATCTTATATTAATGCAATACAGTTTTAAGCTCTAAATCTAGTTGGTAAGATAAGCCCTGGTAAGATTTTTCTTTTGACTAATTGTCTTGTTTTATTTCAGTGCTTATTCTGAATTTTTATGTCTAAGCCTTTTGATTAAATTTTAAATAGTATGACAAAAATAATTAGTTCGTTTAGAATACAATAAAATTATATATTATATATTTCATTTATAAAATGCTTTATATGTTAATTTTTTTTTATATAAAAATACATACATTTATATTATACAACTGCAAATCAAAATACGCACTTAAACCGATTTCATTTAAATAGTAAGAAAAAAGTGACTAGTAAGTTTATATTAGAAGAGAATTCTTTAAGGGTCTAAGATACATGGGCAATCTGTTCTTCACATTATTTATTAATGATATAAAAACAGCTGTTACAATTTTTAGTTGAATTTGGAAAGCCGATGATTTAAATGCATTTTCTATATATGGAAATAGGCTTGATTCAACAGTCTTGACTTTGGTGTAGAAAAATGCAGTAATATGTAATTTTCTTGATTTCATTTACTATCAGAATATCGTTGGGAATTTTTTGCTAAAAAACTTTCTCTAAAGATATCGGAATCATTTTTAAGAACATGTGGAAGTTATTATTACACATAAATGATGACTGCTAAAAATCTTTCAAGATGCATGGCTTTGTTATGAAAAACACATTTCACTTTGAAAATTCGTTGGTTATTCGTGTCTTCTGTGTCACTTTAGTTAAGAACATTCTTGAATATATAATATAAGAACATGCTTGGAATCCCCGAAAAACTAAATACTTCACTTTATTCTAAAAGGTTCAGAAAACGTTCTTGAAATATTTTTATATCTGTTATTGTTTCACAGCATCTTTTTTTACAAGCGTTGTGATATGATTCCCTGAATTCTCGCAAAAAGTTGTATGTCGCTAAGCATTATACAATTTTTAATAATCTCGTTCAGTTTTAGGTTTCGGAATGTTTCGAGAGTCATGATCGCATCCTCTTCTGATCGTTTGCACAAATCGAATCGGCAATGGCTGTCGCCATCCAGCTCTTTAATACGCTGACTTTGCACGTTGATTAATTGTATTTAATATCAGCTACAAGCATTCTATGTTTTTTCTGCTCATTTACTGTATTATTTTTGACCATAAAACAACCCGTCAAAAATATTTTAATCAGATTATATTAATCCATAAATTTAGCATAAAAATCGCGTAAAATTCTATTATTTATTATAATGTTTTCCTTTCGTTTTATGATAAACCTATTGTTATTATTTTTAACGATTACTGCTGTACTATATTACACACGACAATAGAAAGTACGCAGATTTTCCGCACGGCGTGCGACGCACTTGGCAATTATTGCAAAAAAATACGCAGTAGGATTTTCATTAAAATGACAGTCTTGTTTTCGACGACAATCATGTCTCGGCTCTAATGATAGGAAAAATTACGAGTTTCCACATGGCTGATCGTTTCAGTTTTCACTTCCAGTTATGCACATAAATCAGGTTTGCCTTGTTGAAAGAAAATTTTGTACGTACGATTTTGAGCCTCACTAACGATGGCAGTAAAGATTCAACTACAAGGTGTTAATAGACACAATAGAATATTAATATTTAATAAACATTTGTTAAGTGTCATATTAGATTGACGCCTCGATAAGATTGTTTGCACACAATGCAGACGCCGGTGTTGCATCAAAAACTGATACGAGTGGATGTGACCGTTTATGATGTAACATTATTAACATTTCGGACGTATTGTGTCCTCACGAATCGTTCAATTATGTTATTGATCGGATAATTAAGTAACGTTAAAGCGAAACTCGCACGGTTCCTAAAAACCGATTTTGTAATGTGTGTATTAAGCAAATCAAACCGGTGACACAACACGAAGTGTATGGTTAGGGTTTTGCAACTTTCACAACTAAAATAGCCATGGTCAGTTAATTGCCAAGGCGTTTCGTCATTGTGTTTATTTTCGTTTACTCGCTGGTTTTATATGTGTTTTTTTATTCTTAGCTTAGACCCACCACGCTTTTTGACAGTCAGAGTTTTGACCCTGTGTTTCAAACCGTTCGAATGGACAGTAGTCGGATTTCCTGTCCGATTGGTCCTGACCTCATATGCTATCTGAGATAAAAACATTCTTAACATTGAAATGCAATTGGATAATTAAAAAATATGCGAGTGTAATTTATATATTTAATTAATATATTTAGCAGAGCTTATTAAAGCTCAAAATATTATATATACGTAATACTTTTGCAAAAAAAAATTCAAGAGAACACTTAAATTAAATTTATAAATCAAAGTTTTATATATGTTGAATTTGCATATTGCTCCCTAATAACGACACACCTGCAGCAATTATTAACTGAGAATAGTCTGAAAGTTTTTCAGAATATTCAAATATTGTTAACCAATATATAATCACTGAGATTGAAATTAATTTAATAATTGTATTTATTAAAACTTTGTAGGGTGATAATAATTTTAAGCAATATAATATAAACTAAGTAAATTTTTTTGTAAAATATATGTATTTTATACAATAATTTAAAATATGGTTTCGTCGTATATTTTATTTTTTATTCTTAAGTAAATTTGGTTACTTTCCAATACTTTTGCTCACAAAAAAAAACAAAAAATTTGAGTTTCACCTGAGCTTTAAAAATAAAACTGACTGTTAATATCTAAACAAAAAAATATTTTTAATATAAAGATAAAATATAAATCGCTTGAAATATTATTTTTATATTATAGTGTTGTAATATATATTTTAATATTTTTCAGTATATAAATAATTAATTACTTATTTATATATTGTAAAATAGTTTTTGGGTTGAAGAAAAGTAAACTTTTACAGTAAAATTATTATAAAATTAACTATTATTCACTACAATAAAAAGGCCTTATGAAACCACAAATATATGTTCTTAGCTACTATACAATTACTTGAATCTCTATTTTTGGTAAATATATAAAATTACTATTACTTTCAATAGATATAATCTAGAATAAAATTAACAATAGCTTGAAATAATAAATTCGTGGGTGTGATTTTTTAAATGTAAAACATACATAAAATATTATATAAATATTTTAAATACAGTTACAAAGATTTCCTTTTTTATTACTTTATTTTTCTATATGATATGAATAAATTATAATAGTAACTATAAAAATATTTTCTGTAATTTATTTCCATTTATTAGCAGTAAATATTTCATCACTTCACTAGAATAATTTGCTTTCTGATCGACTACTTGACTTTCGAAAGTTATTACATACATAACGATATATATTTTTTATTTATATACGCCCTTTATACGACTATTGTGTCTATCAAGCTATAAGGTATTTTATAATAAAAATATATTATCATATTTAATAAACAAATAGTCGATCGTGCCCTTGACGTGCCATACTAAATACAATATAACACAGTCATTAGTAGTCTTCTGTTAAAGTTCAAGAAACAAGTTTACCAGTGACATTTTGATAATATAATCCGGTATTTATCTTTATTTTACTATGCCATATTGTTATTTTTCGCACATGGTTTAACATTCATATGCAAGATAGATAGTTGCATCTAATACATATTGATTCGATTTTACTACATGAGTAGTATAAAATATCTTTTAAAACATCTCCAGCAATAATCGCTCAGCCGGCTAGCCTACTTTCCCCTACTGAGATAGATCTTGCATTTATCACAACCACAATCGTGTATATCAAGGTTGCAAGTGCATTGAAAACCACATTTATGGCCGGCTGTATAAGCCACAACAACAGCGAAAAAAACGCGTACAAAGATAAAAATTGTAGAAAAAATATAAAAATAATAATCCCTATTGTGGTAGCGTATCTAGATGGCGGAAAAAATACCATACAGTTCATTGTTGTAAACTTTGCGAAAGATTCGATATGATTGTGTAAAAAATGTGTCGACATTTTAAAACACGTAGCGGTCGAAATTAATCTTCGATTGTTCTTAAGGATGCTGATTGTTTTTAGATTCATATCTGCCTTCATTCAGATAACGAAATTTTATTGTAGTGTTAGAGCAAAAGCGTTGCAAAATGACAATTTTCTTATTTATTTCGTAGGCGTAGTGATAAGACTAGTCATTCTAATGTGCCATTATTCATGCTGCAAGATGTCAAGGTGCGGTCGTAGGCATTGAACATTGCTTTCAATGTTTGGTCTCATTTTTATCATATGATCTGTATTATCAAAAGCTGCTATTTTATATTTTGTTGATTGATTTTACGAGATGTCAAGGTATGGTCTTGACACGTGAGCTTTAAAACAAAGCAGTTGTTAATTTGATCTAATTTTTCATCGCATTACTTATAAGGAAATGGCATTGATTAGAAACTATTATTACACACATCAAATAATGTAAGAATTAAAAATTTAGAGCAACTGGGATTGAGTAGGTGTATTTTCAATGAGAAACCTTGAATAAATATTATTTAATGAATTCAGTAGTGTTCTTCTTTCGATTGCAAATAAGCATACCGTTACGAAATTCTAAATTTTCACATTCTTTTGTAAGTTAGTCTGAAGTTTCTGAGAAAAGTAGCACATTCGTGTAAACACACCCAAACGTTTTCACTTTGGTTGAGCACAATTCGCACGCGAATAGTTTCACGCGCGATCTCAAAAAAAATCTATTGTATAGTCAGCTTCCTTAAAATTATAAAAAAACTTCTTAAATATCAAACTACGTTACAAACCAAATATATTTTTATTATGTATGAATTTTAATTGGGTTTATATATGTAAAATTGGCGAATTTTCACTGCCACTCTCGTATAACTTTTACTTTTTTTATAATTTTAAATGAATAATTTATGATATGTTAATATCAAATTAGTATCAATTGTTCTGTTAGACTTGTTAGATGCTAGAATGACATTTTACAAGCGAATATCATGAAACTGATCAAGGACGCCCACCACGACTCCGGTTAATGATCTAGAATAGATCAAATATTGCTCTTTGAAGGTCGTTAAATTTTTTTAATGAGAAGATATGAGCTCAACAGCATTATAAATAAAAAAAATATATAATATAATATATTAAAATTACGCAACAAAACTTATACATAAGAGGTGTTGAATTATGCAACTTATCAAAATTGCCGTTGGCATTGAATTTTAGTATCGAATGATGTCATTCAAGATGCAGCGATTATCGTCTACACATTATTATATTAATGAATTTTAATACTTGACCTTACATTGTTTATAATAAAATGCGTTTACAATAAAATTTTAATTAAGGCATTGTCAATTGTATGAAAATATTTGTTTTCTCAAGGAAGTGCTTTTTGACGATCGCTTTGTTGATTTATCAACAACAAGGAAGAGCTTAATAAGTTTGGTCGTTCTTAACTTATTGGTAAATATCGTGCTATTAAGCAATGGAAATAATATAAACATTTTGCAATGCGGTATCAGCGCCTACGATTGCGAAGGTAATAAATTGATTTCCGCGAAAGTATCAGAAATTCTTCATAAATTGTTCCGTGTGTAAATCTGTCGAAAAATTGTTACTAAAACATGCGTAAAAATTACATTTTAATACGTGTGATTGTGGCATAAATTATTCGCATTTCAAGTAAATTTACATAATTACTTACCTTCAACATGCTTATATTTATATTTTTAACTTTTACATCTATTTCTGTATATGCATAAAAAAAGTGAGAGGGTTTTATAAACGCTCGATCGTCGATATCTATTTCGCACAAATTGTATTGAATGCTTTTATTAACATATAATACATATCAGTACATATTATGTCCAGAAGTAATGATATTTTTATCAATAAAATCCAGATAATTTTTTTTAGTATTTTCGATTTTATTTTCAACTTTTTATAAATTGTTTTTTTAAATGAATTACTAATTCTCTTTTTGTAATAAGTTTTGAATAGCCAATTTTACTTATTTTATTAAATTTAATATGTTCCCTTAATTTGAAGAAACAAGTCGGAAAGGATCAAGTCTAGTGAATATGGGAGTTACAATAAAACTTCCCCACCAAGGCTGTAAATTTTATCTTGAGTCAATCTAGCGGTTGTTAGGTTAAAGAATATATTTTTATCTATTCATTTGGGTTAGTCTATTTACCTTCAATTGAGTTAAAAGTTTACTAAGCACTTCTTTTAACACTTTAAAATAAATTACTCTTTTAGAATCCCAACGTATATATACTTTTCAGCATGAGATAGCTACTGTTTTTATTAGAAAGGCCCTATTTCTTGTACCTTGTGAT
Organism: Plectrocnemia conspersa; assembly: GCF_051122295.1. NCBI lineage: Eukaryota > Metazoa > Arthropoda > Insecta > Trichoptera > Polycentropodidae > Plectrocnemia > Plectrocnemia conspersa. Next base: position 11,819,660 of record NW_028277166.1, on the reverse strand, counting down.
CTGATTTTAGAGTAATGGGTCTAATTGCTATTTTTCAGCAAAATAGTACGCGTTGATCCTCGTTGTTTTGTAGTAATTGGACAATTCATGTGAAACCTAGTTATTTGAAGGTTGCCGTTGGATATGCTTCAGTTCCAGCTTTTATGACTATTTTATTCCCAAGTTGTGTGGTCCATTTAAAGACTCAAAAAATAATTATTTCAATCTCTGGCGTTGTCTTCATACAATATGTCGCCATAAATTATACATATATTTTTGTAACAGCTGTTGCATTTTTAAAATATATTTTTAAAAACGTCTGTAACGTCTCAGACTAATAGCTCTGAGGTTGCGCGTTCGATCCTCGGCAGCAACACTTGAATTTTTATTTTTTAAAAATACGCTAATATTAAAAAAAACTGGTCCCAGCTACAGTGACATATATTGACTATAAATTGTATAGCATATAATAATTTATAAATAATGATATAGATGTTTATTTAAAAACCATAGAGAAGCAAAAATTTTGCTGACGATGAATTTAATATAAATCAAATATTTTTTTTTATCAAAATTGGTGTTTTGAAAGCAAAAGTAATAAAATATCTGAAAAGTAAGACATTTAAATTGCTGTGTAAATCTACATATAATTCAAGTTATCTTATCTTTGTGGCAAACATTTTTTTAAATTAAAGTTGTAGTAATTTTTCAATTAAAGAATAATAAAAATAATAAATTTAATAAATAAAAATAATAGCATTATTTAATCGTGTTGTTCAGTGTATGTAATCAATGTATTTTTTATTACAAAGCCATAACGTATAATTTCGTGAGATGAGAATAGTAAGTGAAATTATTCAATCTTATGCTAATGAATCAAATATGCACATATATGTAACAATGGTATCAAAACGTGTAATCGAACTGCCAACTACTCATGAATAAAATCAGATACACAAAAAACATAACATTGTAATCTCCCATAGGTATTATTTAATAACGAGCGAAAGTCTTGGCAAAAAAGTGTTTATGCATAACAAACACTAGAGCGATGCTTCAAACTAAAATTACAAATGATTTAGAAGTAATCACATAACACTTATTTAAATAACAAATTGTTAAGGTCAATTATAAAATTTCTCTCGGGTGAATGAATACGTTCAATGATAAAAAAAACACCTGAGATCTTATTGACACGTTTTTTTTTCTATATTACACATTATGTATAATATAAACATGTTATGAAATATTTCGTTAACGTGCAATTACTCGAAAACTTTCAAAACGACGCCGATAAATAAATAAACGTTATTAATAATGAAAAGTCTCGTGTGAAAAATAGTTTTTTTAAGCGGCGAAAGTGTACTAGTACCTTCGGAATGCAAATCGAATAAAAATTAATTTTATAATTTATTATACGATCAGATATCTAGATTGGTAATATCGTTATGCTTTAAAGTATTTATCAATGATGATCGATTGTGACTTTCGAGTGAAAGCTCATGCGAGCATCAACCTTTATCAATTTAATCAGTTTTAAACAGTTTAATTAGCTCAGAAAATAAATATTATATAATAACTAAACACGTTTTTATTAACAATGAGTTTTCGTTCTCTTGAACGTCAAGTTTAATGAAATCAAAATTCAACAGTATCTGACTTGCGAGCCATGACCCCAATGATATCAGTGACAATAAAACAAAGAACTTTCTATAATTAACACACGTCTCATACACACATAAATTTTAATACAATAAGAAGCCATTTCTTTATTTAAAATAATGCTATGGGTTGCGCACTAGCAATAGCACAATAGTATCTAAAGAAAACCCGAATAATGGCTAATCATTTCGATCATTAAGATCGTTACGTTGGCGAGGTCAACTTTTGCATTCGCTAATTGTTGGTATGTGTATTATGAGAAATGTTGAAATTTCATAGAAAAAAATACTCTCCATATATACATACATTGAATGACTTTCTTTTGAGCGAAACGAAAGTTTTATTTTTGTTATAAAAATATACGAAGATGGCCACTTGAGTGCTTTCTACGTTTTAACGACTGCTTTGCGAATTTAAACGTTTTAATGTGACTATATATGTATGTAAAATTTTCAGCTTTTTAGCACCAAATTGTAAATAACTCGTCTAAATGTTCGTTCAATAATTTAGGCAGTTAGTAGAACAACACGGATATATCTTGCTATACAATTTGGCTGCAATAGCCGTATAACGACCATTCTCGATTCGATGCTTATGTGGTGGCCGCAAATAATGGCGAATCCAATCGCAAATCACTATGGACGACATAATTGTTATAGTTGTACATATACGTATATGGCAATATGCTCATTTGGCACACAATGCAACGGCGAAAGTCATATCTGCTTATGTACATATGAAAGCGTTAATTGTGAGGTTGGATTTAATTCGAGTAAATAAAATACAATATAAATATTTCTGGTACATTAAAAACAATGCCTGATTCTTATACAAATTATTTTAATTATCTGTATAATTGTTGAGTACCTGATTTCTAATTAATTTAATTATTAAATCATAGTAACCGTTAAAAATATAGAATTATTAAATAACTGATTTATTTATAATGATAAGAAATTCAATAGGAGCTTTGTGAGGTGTGTGAGCAAAAAAATGTTTATACAAAGATGAAATCAAATCATTTGATCTTAATTTCCGGTAGCTTCATAGGCAAAGGTCACAAAATTTTCGTAAAACTTAACAATATTTTTGCTACAAAATATATTTCACTTTCAGGGTTTCCACAAGGGTCCAACGTGAACCCTCTACTTTTCACGTTATTTATCAATAACATAAATACTGAAGTTTTTTCTGTATACAGTTGATTTTAAATTGTTTAGATGCATTTGATCTGTTAGCTTCTTTATGGAAATGGGCTTTCGTCAACCGTCTGCCCTTTAGTGTCGTAAATGTCATACTGCATAATTTTTTCGATCCCATTCGCCATCAGATTATTCCAATGATTTTATTGTAAACATTAAAAAAACTTTTACTTTAGATCTCAGAATTACCTTTTTAAGCAAGTGGAAGTTCTCTCTACACGTAAATAACATTTGCGATAAATCTTACAAGATTCTCGGCTTTGTTATGAGGTATGCGATCCATCAGTTATTTGTATCCTCTACGACACTTTAGTTTGCAGCATTGTTAAATCGGAGCCTATGATTTGGAATCTCCGAATAATCAAATACTCTCTCTTAGTCGAAAAGTTCAGATTTTTTTTTATTGAAATTGCTTATTTGGGTATTATCCATTCTTGTATCCCAGTTCCTTCTTTTTAGGAGCATGTTATACGATTCACTGAGTTCTTGCAAAATTAATATAATTAAATTAGATAAGCATTTCTTCAAACTACTGAAGGGTGCTGTCATAAGTATACTATTCCCGAGAAATTTGAGTTTTGGGTTCCGAAACGTCTACGAGAGTCACGATCGCGTCCTCTTTTGATGAACGTTAGAGCCAGGACGTCCGAACTAGCCGACTCGACAGTTGGTATCGCCATTCAGGTCCTCAATGCCTTGGTATTACACATTGATCTGTTTATTATCAATCACGAGAAGCTGTTCCGGTTTTTGTCTTTAAATTTGAATGTTTTATGATTTTTTCTCAAACTTACTATGTGTCGTTTTTATATTTTTTAAGTGTGTATTCTTATATTGCAAATGTATTTTCTATTTTTTTGACTATCATGATGCATTAAGGTAACCTTAAAGGTTACAATGGTATTTATATATAATACATTTTTAATTGGAAAAATCTACAAAGCGCTTCGTAGATGAGTAGACATTTTAAATTGTATTTTTATAGACACAGATAAATTAAAATTTAACTCTTTGGACTCGTTGGCAAATAAAATCTTTACAAATATATCAAGGACAAGAACACGGAAACTTTAAGTCATAATGAACTATCCTATACTTGAATTCGAGTCTTTGTTCTTAACATATCTTAGCACCTGCCTGCGCATAAAATATTTTATTCTAGTTTTAAATTATCATAAAATACCTTCTGACAGTTTTAAAATTAATATTGCACAACAGTCGTAATTAATTATAATAAATTGGTAAGAGGCAAAAAATACATTCCAAAATTCGACACAAATGACTCGAAATTCGTAATCCATAAACTGGTTCCAATCGTCGCATAAAACGAATCTTTCCGACAAGTCCAGAGGTGTTTTCGGCGGTGGGTGTACAAAAAGTCATAATTGTCGTAATAGGAATCCCACCTGTTGCTGTTATCGTAAAAAAGCTTAAAAAGCAAATACACTCACGTGTGAAATCAAACAGGTTTCTGACGATTTTCGGTCTGAGCTGCTGCGATTTCATTGCTTCGGGTCATTATAAAACGATATTTACACTCTGTTACTTTCATCGTTACAATACAAAGTTAGTGTATTTAATAGCCGTTATCTAAAAAAAACAGATTGTTTTTAACGAGAGAATCATGCAAATGTCAGGTTGTTCGGAATCAATCACCTAAATGATTCTGTTAACCACGTATGTTAATCCGACGATTTATGTAATAGTTTAATTCAAATGTGTATTGGTTCTACGTTCTGTATGTTGTATTGTAATGTGTGTCTTGCAATATTAAAAAGGCGGAAATGTTGTAAGTGTAAAATACACTTTCCTAGTGCAATTTCAATAGTCACACTTGAATGAACGCGTGTTTAGATTTAACTATTCATTTCTGATACATTTAAATTATTATATTATGCTTAAACTACAACTTTTATATTAAAATAATATTTTATCTTTACTTATTACTTTATAGAATATAATAAAAAAATCATTACCTTTTCTATTGTATTATACTATAAAAAAAACAAGCTTTTGGCTTATTAGCAAAAAATAAATTTTATTGTATTTAAGAATATTCAATGAACTAATAATGTAAAAAATGCAATTAAATGTATATATTATTTTTTTAATTATAATAATGCAAAAGTTTTAAGAAACAATGAGTTTTACTGTTCTTGCATACAGTATTTTAAACAACGGCTTAGTTAAAACTTTGATTTAAAAAAATACAATAATTGCACGATTACCTATTAATTAATTAATTAATTACAAACTCTATAAAATATTGTTAAATTTATAAAAAAAAATAATCGATTAAAGCGAATGGAAAAAAATATTATAATATTTGGTTATTAGTTGGCTAAGTTTGATTTTAATCATTATTAAAGCATTACTTATTTTTATTATACATATATATTAGCAGAAAAATATTTTAAATACAGTATGTCTCGCAAATAGGAAAATATAATATTTTTTATATTTTCTATTACAGTATTCTACATTATAAGTCATACTTTTTCTATGTCATACTCTGCTTTATTACTGGCCATGGGAAAATATTTATTCCGGGTCTCTTGATTATATATTTTTTTATTTTTGTATAATTTCTTAAATAAATAAATAAATACAAAAATTATCCACCGTTGCGACATATTTTCTAAAAGCATATTTTTTACGAAATATTTTTCTTAGGAATAAGCACATGAAACTTAATGTATTATTTATTCATTTTGCTGCATTAAATCCATTTGTCAAATTACTAATAATACGATCTATAAAAATAGTAAATTTATATAATTCAGCATGTGCTGTTGCTTATTTTTCGATCTGAATTTTTAGATTGAATACCAAAATTTACTGCTATTAAATTTGTTGAATATTTTCTCTTATGTCTAATCTTTTTGAAAAGTGGAAAAAGCAATAAAGTCAACAATAATTTGTAAACATAAACGGGGCCATGTTGACAAACTACAATCTGTCCCATTTAATAATAATGTTCAATATGAAAGTACTAGCAAAAAAGTGGGTGCTATTGAAGGCAATGTACCGCTTCTCTCATTTCTTGTATTATATGTATAAAAAAAGCTAAAGGGATTTTTACCTCAAATATATACCAGTATATAATTACATCTCAAACAACTGTAGTTTAGTTCAGATTTATTATTTGAGATCGGTTTTTACTTTTTTTTATAATTATTATATTATAATTTTTTTTATAATTATTATATTAAATATTTCTTGCTATGATTTTTGATTATTTTTTATATTTTTATAAGTCTTTTAATATTTGATTCCACATTAAAAAATCTCTGTTTAAAAAATACTTAAAAAAATATAATATTACGTTTAATTGATTGTTGTGGATATAATGCTTTTTTGCAATTCATTTAAGACAAATAATTTAAACCTTTTATTAAGCATAGATTAAGCTTAATAATAATATAAATTTGTATTTTAATATATTGCAAAATCTAATTCTTATATATTACAATAGCAATAAACTAATATATATTTTGTTTAGATGGTAAAGAAAGATTGTTGATTTTTTTTTTTTTAAGATGTTTTTAATAAAACACAAAACAGCAATTTTATTGTACATTTACTTTACATATTTTTGACATCTTGTTTTATAGATTAAAATAATTACATGAATATGTATATATGAATATTTATAAAATATTGTACAAAAAAAGGTACAAAAATGAAGAGATTGCGATTATAATATATATTGTATAATATATGTATATAAGCAAAAAATGTGATCACAGCATTTTAAAATTGTTTGTATGTCTTTATTGTTATAATATTTAGTTATTACTACATATAATTATTTATTCATATTAAATTCAATATTTAGTTATATTTTATTATACCAAATCATTTTTTATGCCACTGATTTATTTGAGAATTTATTATACTAGGATAAAAATGAATTAATCAAAAAGGTTAAAGACAATTTATCAAGCTACATAGTGTACAAAGATCTAAACGAAAATATATCTATGTCAGCGTGTCTTTCGTGACATGCACACTCCAAGAATGGCGTGGAAATGCATTCCAGCATGGTAGGCAACACTTTTTTTTCTTAGCGCCTTTCATGACAAAAAACCAACTAGAGCATGTCTAATGTAAACTATTCTTAATGGGAATAACACGTTGGTCAGCGTCTACCATGAAAAAGGAACGAAAGTGAGTAACCACACTACATGAATATTTATAAACGAAGAGCTCGAGTTACGAAAGTGAAGAAATTGTTTTTTTTTAATTATTATTTAGATTCACTATATAATATTACACGCATTTTTGTGGTAATGAAAATTATTTAACCTTCAAATATTACGATACAAACAATATTTTGTAGTCATAAATAGCATAACTGCTATCTTAAAATATCTAACTACATTTAAATAATTATATTTCATTATTATTTTTTTTTTTAAGCATTTGTTATATATGTACGTAAGTTAAATGTTACTGATATATAAAAAAACAATAGATTACTAACATAATTAAAAAATAAGTTTTTATTTTTAATATTTGGACACAATTAAGATCAGTTTTGTAGATATATTACTTATTAAAATATCAAGTTGACTGCAGTCTAAAAAAATCATTTTTGAATGATTATATTAAAGACACTTTTTGGTATCTTTTGGTTCACACTATATCAAAAATATAAATAAAAACCTCACGAATGTGCCCTCGTTTCGCTCTCGCGTTTGGACCTCAATACATTTTTTATAAGCCGTCTCAGTCTCGAACCGAACCAATCAATCTACTTTTTTATGCCTCTGTGCATGTGTGTGTATGATGTATCATATATTTTTTCGGACCCCAAGATGCACACATTTGTTACATAAGAAAGTTTTCATGTAATTTCATAATTTCGTAATAATAATTTTTGTCGCGTTACGAAAATACGACACTACAAATCGATTGCCAAACGGAAAAGTGTCGTTGAACGCACTAGAAGGCCCTCAATTTCACATTTTACCTTTTAGGAATTTGAGGCCAAAGAGTGAATTTAGTTAACCTTCCGATTCAAGTATTGTTAAGTCAATTATTATAAGATTTAAAAATAGTATTTTCATTGCAAACTATCCTACAAAACTAAAGTTTTCATCTCAACAGAGTAATTTTCTAAAAATCAATTATATAACATCGCCTTTCGACATTCGCAATGTTACGTCGTTTACATAAGTTTATATCCATATATGAAAAAAATAATATACGTTTATATGGATGTATGTAATATGAGATATTGAATATGCATACAAAAATCGGTTAGCTCATATGCTAGTAGCGATTGACTGGATTTAGGTGTTAAGTATTGAGTAAAAAAGTCTATGGCACGAGTCACAATTACCATATAAACTCAATTAATATTATAATATTCTTCTAGTAATTTATTATCAAATTTATCGTATCGGTCGATCGATCGCATTGGGCGTTTTGGTTAAATAAAACTTTATATAACTTGATCGTTCGTGTGTGACGAAAAATCGTTAAATAATGTTTCACGGAATGTGTTACAGTTTATTGAAAAAGCACGTATAATATTTAGAAAATATATTGCGCATTCACTACTATTTTTTGTCAGTTGCAAAAATACTTATTTTTCATTAGTAATACGAGTTACAAATACTAGTTTTGCTAAATACTAATTAAGAAAACTGTGCATTCTTTTTGGCATTAAAATAATTAATAAGTGCTGGAAATCTTTTATTAAATTATATCTAAAATGTATTAAGTATTATTTATAAATAAGCTTTTTACAATATTTTTAATACTAAAGTGGCTAAGAAATACTTTTGCTTATTTTAAATACACATTTTTTCTACTAAGATATAACTAAACTAAATTTATATCTATAAATATACGCATATTCAACTCTAATATCATTTTTATATATATAGATTCATTTTCTTAGACGTCATCCCTTGTTGTATAGATACTTACATATTTACATATTGACTAGATTTTTTCATTATTTTAATGCAATCTGTCTATTTGTAAAATAAGCAATTCTTATGACATTTCTTCTCTCTTCCAACAACTAGGCACATGGGGTTGGAAAAATAAAAATAACATGCTGGAAGTAAAATAAAAATAACACTGGATGCTTTCTTTAAATAATTACTAAAAATAATGTCATGTTTAATTAGGCAATATTATAGTCTAATCTATGTATATCTTATAATTTTATTATAGGTAAGTTGGTAAAACTTGTTAATTAGATTATATCACACCTAATTTTACGTTTATTTATAACATTGTCTTTTAGCAGATTACTTGCCAGTATGTTGGAGTGAGTTTATAATCTGTTCAAATCTTTATAATTGTTTATTTTATACTGACACAGTTGCAGTATCTTAATATATAATTGTTAAGCACAACCCAAGTCATAAATCTAAGGAATTTAGTCTGAAATCTCTCAAGAATATTAAGATTAGCTATGGAGGTCACACCCTAAATCTGCACAAATTATTAAACCACGTTGGTTTAATAATTTATGTTACAATGATATGTCTGAATTCGAATTCTTAAGAGCCTGATGTTCCTTTTGTTACACATATGAGTTTCCAGGTCAGTCTTCTATTGATATAAATTCAAAGATATGTGCCGGAATTATTTTGTAGTATTTATTTCCCGTAAAGAGATACAAGAGGACAAGTATCTTTATTCAGCATAAGTTTAACATGGATTGATTTAGTTTCATTAGCTCTGATTTGCCATTTAAAGACGATATTGCAGTCTCTTCGATGCTATTTTTGGGTCATTAGCAGAAATGTAGCAATTCTTGTTAAGTTTGTCTTAGGAAGATCTATCGTGTATAACAAATACAGCATCGGTCCAAGAGCGCTGCCTTAAGGCACACCCGATAAAATTTGATTTTAATTTTGGAAGTATCTTCACCTATATCTCAGATAAGATTTAATTATTAAGAAGATAATTTTGTAGAGTAGTCCAGGTTGCTGCATATTGACCAGTAATATTAATTTATAGCAAAAATAATTTTTGTTGAAGTTAAAAACCAGTTAAATATAAACAACCATTGACTTATTTTTTTAATATATTTTCTCAATAAAACGTAATTTATAAAAATAATAATAAAAATATATTTGTCACAAATTTTTGGGTAAATGACTAACACACTTTGTGGCGTAAAGCTATGCTTGAGCTTTAAAATATTATTATAATAATTAATAAATATTTAATTTAAATTAACCAAATATTATCATATAATTTATCTTAATCTATCATTATCTTAAAATTCTTTTTAAGTATTTATAATGGAAAAATATAAATTAACATGAGACATTTTTTAAAACAAGACTTTCTACTGTGAGATTATACTAATAAATCGACTTATTTTATTTAGTACTTCAGCGTAATTATAAGTAGGACTACTAGTGACGCTATCCTTTTGATTCTAGCGTCTAGGTGAAAGTGCAAACTTTTGGGCATTCACATATAAGGCGATTTCGCATTAGAGAATATTTACATATGCCGCATAATTTCACTTTCTAAATACGGTTAGAGTTTGATGTAAAAAAATGTTTTGTGACATATCCCGAAGCGTGTGTGGATGATGTTGCGGAAAGCCTAAAGTTGATGATTGATTACGTTACAAAACTTTCGTCTGTGAATGACCGTATAATTTACAATGTTTGCAGTTGCAAACCTAGTTAACATTCGAATAACACAATCGCGATAAAGTGACTTTATTATAATTATACATACACGAATTTGTGTGTTAACATCTCACCGTTATATAAATGATAAATAGACGCAGATTTTTTTTGAAGGAAAACCTTGGCCGTTTTTATTATTTACCTTGTATATATGTACTAAACGAGAATGGTATGATTTTTTTGATAAAAGTTTATGCTTAAATAACCTTGCACATTTTTAACGTAATAAATGTATTTTTAATTGAAACTAATTAAGCTATTTTAGTATTTCATTAACATATAATAATAAATATAATAGATTTCGATTGTGGGTCTATTTGTAAATGATTAATTGCTCAACGTGGGTTTACTATAATATGCTAAATTGTTCTAAGTTTGTGAGACCGTTCCTCGTCATTATGTATTATACATTTGAGTATATGACGTTTGACTACCAGTTGTGAAGTAATTGCAAATTAACTATAGTTAAGTATCGAGAATAGAAACGTATTTGCTAATATTGGGGAAAGGAGTTGACTTCTTATGTTTAGTCTATTAAGTATGTGAAAGTATATAATATTAAGAGCCTATAAATGAAAGTGACATAGCATGTTTTTTCCTCGTAATAATGCATTGGCACAGATTACTTTAAATGGAATTTATGTCGTCGAAAATTGACATTTTTCGATCAAAGAAAGTAAATAAACGATGGCACAGTGACCTCATAGGCGTTTCGGCGCCTCAATGGAAATTGGATGACCCAGAAGCGAGTCAAAAACGAGAAGATGTTGTTGTCGTGGTGACCTTGTTGCGATGCACTGACCCCAAGTAGTATTATCATTCTTAAAAACGAAAGTGATAATCACGCATTGAGGTTAATAACAAAAACGACTCTCATTAATTAACTGCAAAAATTACACGAAATATAAATCAGCGCAATTGTGAAACTCAACAAAGTCGTGAGATTCGTGTCGCGAGCACAATATGGCCGAAATATTTTCGACTTAGCCTTGATTTCACCGGAAAGCTCTAGCGATTCTGTCGCTTGGATTAAAGTGTTTATTATAAAAATATAATAACAATAAAACAGTTGAGATTCCACGAGTTATATGGCGCGAATCGAACTAACTTTCCAGTGTCTTACATTGTGCGCTCTCGCGTTACAGTTACATTACCTACATTTTGAGGAATCAAATCTAAAAAAATATCATTGTTGAAGCATTACAATAGATCAATAACTATTATATTTTGATAAAAAATATATTCACAAGCAATATAATCTAAGAAAAAAATATGAATATTACGTTGACCTTAAAATAATATAACAAAAAACATTCAAAGTTCGATGTACTCAATACATTGATGCATTTAATAGTAAAAAAAATTGATTCCTAAATAAAATAGTTATTGTAAAAATCAAGGTACATATGTATATGTACTCAATTACAGTTCATTATAATAACTAAACTTAATTAATTTGTTTAAATAATGTAATAAATAATACAAAAAAAGTAATAAACTATGAGGGCGGAATAGCGTAGTCCGTAATGTAGCTCTGAGGATACGGGTTCGAGCCCCGACAGCGGCACTTATTATAAAAAAACGCTGCAGTGACATATATTGGTTATCAATTATAGTAGACATAATAATTTATAATTATTAACATAAATGCCACCGATTCCCAGACACTCAGTATAGTGGTTAATATTTACTTGTACGTATTTATTATATCTGATTGACTTACTCAGTCAGTACTGATTTACCCCGTTGTAACGCATAGGGCGCACGCCTGTCAGATAACAATGGAAGATTTATTAAAATATAATACAAATTTAAGTATTTAAATATTAACATCTAACACGGACCCACTATTTATTATGCAGATAAAACAATTCAGTTGTTGAAAAAATAAAAAAAATATTTGTTTAAATTTATTTTTTAATCAAAAAAAAGGCTATATGAAAATTTTCGAAAAATCATAAAATATCTCGAGAATAAATAGATGCATTTATTTAACCCATATAATAAAAAATACTTTTAAATAATTAAAAAAATATATAGCGTTAAAAAACAATTCAGGTGTAATACATTTATAAATATATATTGCTCTTGCCATTATGGCATACAAATGTATACGTTTTAAAAAAGGGGTAATAAGATTACAAAGGCGATAAAATACACTGTCTTAAAATTCCTTCAAATCTTAAAGTAATTAAATTTTTAACTATATATACATATTATTTATATATATCGTTATTCACTGCAGCAATGCAGGAAACGAACACGTTCGATCGTTTATGTATCGCGTTTTCTTCTGCTCAACAAGAATGTTTTCACATTAATTGACTGAGATGAATCAGAAGATGAAGGCGAAAAATGAGATGTATGCAAAAAATATCGAAAGACTGAAATGGCATTGTGCCAATCTCGCTTTGCACGCTACGTGTTTGTTGTATTGCAATTTCACTGGAGAGTTGATCACGAATATTGTACAAAAAATGTATAAATTCATACTATTTGTATGTGGGTACAAACAGAGTGGTGCAATCTGCAAATATTTGGGGCATCGATTTGATACGAAAAAAAATATTATTATTATTTTAAAACAATATAAATATATGCACATACGCATATTGATGACCTTAAATGTTAATAAGGTAATTACATTGCTTCTAACATATTTAAATAAATACTATATGTTTTTTGATAATTATATTGTCACTAAAAGCAACAAAAGTTATTATGAAAATATTTCCGACGTAAATAATATAAATGATGTATAATAATATTTTGTATTACTCGAAATCATATACAGAAATCGCGTTAAATATTTATTATATTTTGAGTATTATATTCCCAAAATGTTTGCTATCACTGCCAACTGCATTGTACATGCAAAATTCAAGTGGATAACAAGAAGCGTGCTGTAATATCTCGGCAAACAGAGCATAACTTCCAAATTGTATACTAAATTATGTAAAACATCTTGTTGCTGTATTAAGTTATTCAATATAAATTTGGTAATTTATTTTAGGAGCGCAACGTTATTTTGAATTGTAGCATCATATTTTTTAACGTACTTCTCTAAAACGCCAATTAAGATTGCGTGAATAAAATTTTTTTACATTTAGAAAATTAACGATTTATTTACAATATTTTTTATTGAGAAATATTAAATATCTATTTAAAAAATGCATCGTTGTTTGTATTTTGGATATCATTAAACTTGATCATATGAAAAATGATTAAAAAAAATATTATTTATACATAGTAAAAAATATTATTTATATACTTTTTTTTTGTTACCATGTACTTTTTTGTATGAATTGTTTTACTGGAATTAAAATAAACATTGCCCGAATTTATATTAGGGCAATACTTGTTCATATAAAATACTATAGAACTATAGAATAATCACTTTAATCACAAAAGTAAAAAAAAGTAATACTGCATCGATTCTTTTGTTTTAAAAATTTATAAAATAATTGTTCAGTTAAGAAATCGACTTTAAATCAATTAAACATATGCAATATAAAGAAAACCTAATTAAAATTAACATCTTATTTTTGTGGCAATATTTAATTTGTGAAATACATTAGGTGTAGTAATTTTTTCCACTCAACGCAATTAAATATGTTTTATTGATGTTAGTAATTTTTTATGTATTTAAGCTACTGCAATATTTTAAAGCAATATTTCTAGAAGTAATTTCAATATTAAAATTATGTATACTAAATTCAATTATAATTTAAATTTATATTTATTATTATTTTGTATGTAAGTCCATTAAACTGAAAGTTTGGGTTTTTTTATCATCTACGAATGCTACTGCTTGTTATTCTACATCATATAATACATATTAAAAGCAATTACTTACTCTAAACCCGAATATATTACGACAACAATGGAATTATCTCACACCTGCATCTTAATAGCGAGTAGAAAAGTTAGACCCATCTAAGAGCTTTCGAGTCTGGTAATGGATAAACCGGGAGATAGTGGAGCGAATTTCCCAGAAGACCAAGTCGAATTCGGTTAGTGTGTGTTTTTTTATCGCCGAACCAAATAAATAATTTATAACACATTTCAATATAGTGATAAGTCGACTGAGATGAGAAAGAAATACAACTTGATAAATGTTGGGTTGTGACTTGGCACGTGACGACGTCCGCAAACAGGCGTCGTTTTCGGACGCGTTTAATTTGCATGAAGATATTGCACAACAGGATGATGAATGTTTCTGGTGCTTTTGCAGCATCCACGTATCTGCTGCGGTTGCTGCAAACCTACTGCAGATGTGCTCTCTCCCCGTAGCGACCGATATGATAAAGGAGCTTCGCTTATGAACGAACTTATGGTTTTGTGTTATGAAGAGCGATATGAAAAGCGTTATGTGGTTTATAGCGTAATGTATAAAAATAATGTATTCATATTTCAAATTTTATAATAAAAAGTATAAAAAATATATTAAAGTGTGTATGCAACATATTTTAATAAAATATTAGAAGATTAGAAACTAGATCAAATCGAAAAATGAAGTGTTAGAAACCACCGCAAGATAACCTTAACAATTAATTTAAAGGTCATTTATATGTTTAGATTGCAATTGTTTTGCTTACCACATGACATTTTTTGAACAATAGGTATTGATCGTAAATAATCATTCATTAACACACATTGGTCTATTGTAGACAGAATGGCATCTTAGATTTTTATTGAGTCAATTATATTCCATTCAAGACTCCAACAAATGGTTAATTTTACTGTGATACAAATGATCGTTTCTCGTTAGGATGTTTATCTTTAAATGTTCTGACAACATATACCAATGTTTATGTTTTATCTTTGTCAAAATCCATATTTATTTATTAATTTTTCGTTAATAATAATTATGATTTTTAAAAAATACATATGAAATATATTCAATATATTGCAGCAGTTCTTAATACAAAAAAACACTTCGAGATCTGTTTGTTTACCACTCCTAAAATATCAAGTAGCAATATGAAAGTCACTAAGATGTTTAGATTTCCTCAATGGTGCTTAAAAATAGTCTAAGCTATAATTTTTTCATATTTTCTTATCCTCATATAAATCCAATTTTTCGTACCTCTCAGGGACAAAATCTGATATTCAATCGACGCGCGAGCGATCCACATTCGACACAGTATTCTCGATACCATCCGTCCCATAAATCTACATAGTTAAACACGTGCCCCATGTAAATTTGAGGGTGGATCCGACGCCAGTTTCGGACGTCGTGTCACAGATGTCGTTTCCATTATTTGTCGACAGACGGACGTACATACACACATTCTTACATATTCCGATCGCGATTGCTTATTCCGACCGCGAACTTGCGCCGAATCGGCAAGTTTCGCAACACGTCTCGTTCGATATATCACGAAAATTGGCCGTGAACATGTGTCCACAAATTAATTGCGGGTCAAGCGAGCGTTACCCCTTTGCCCCGGTAGGAAGTGGCCCAAGTTGCGAAATTACGCTTCCATTGCGAAAATACGGTCTCGTTTGATGGTTACAATTTCTAGTTCATAATTTAATTCATGATAAATAGACAAACCCAGCTATGAATGCTTAATACTGCAATTGAAATTTCTGATGTAATGTTCATAATAGGT
Source organism: Plectrocnemia conspersa (assembly GCF_051122295.1). NCBI lineage: Eukaryota > Metazoa > Arthropoda > Insecta > Trichoptera > Polycentropodidae > Plectrocnemia > Plectrocnemia conspersa. The sequence goes on along the minus strand of NW_028277166.1, from coordinate 11,803,523 downwards.
AATTCAGGCTGATGAACTACATGATGTACTATCATTACTTTTTTGTAAAGATAAACTTTAGATCGATTTTTTATTTATTTAGGTAAAGTATTTAGTATCTTAATTTGAATATGGAAGTAAACAGAGAAGCATAAAATAAAGTTATATTATTTTTTTATGCTTCCTCTACACTCTCTGGAAGTTACCGAACCAAAGGTCTACCGAATATGGTCGAGGTCGCCGAGACATTAGAGCGGGCAGACCCGAGCTCGACCGAAGTAGCCCCGAATTAACACATTATATTTTCCGTCCTTGCCCAACCATGGCCTACTTCCAGAGAGTGTGGAGGAAGCATTAGGTTAGCTAATAATAAAAAATGGTCAGAGTTATCGTCGGAGTTTTATCAACTTACTTTTGCTGATCATAATGACAATATAAAAACTAATAAATTTGCTCAATAAATTTACACTTTAATTCATTATTTTCATATTGCATAGTGGATTTTAATACTTTGTTAAAAATATCAAAATATAACTACTATTTAACCGTTTTAATGCCATGCAAGACTTTTGTTGTTCGATGCGGTCATGACGCTAGTGCCGCGCGAGACTTTTCTCTCTCTCGCAAGAAACTATTATTTACGCTAAAAAAAAATATTTTAAGCCGTATTGGGTTTATAGAGTCATATATGAAGAAACATTAAAAATTATGGTATTTTGAATAGCGGGTTTTAGAACCATGAAAATATTTTTTGGTTCTTGAGCACTACGTTCATACATAATATGTCGTTTGCAAATAAATATAAAATTAATATTAAGATTAATATCAATAAAATTTAGTAATGTGAAAAGGATCAACACAACATCTGCTTTACGAGCGTTTATGACATGTATTTTAAATATTATATAAAAATACGCGGCATTGCGGTCGTAGATAGTAATATACATTGCGGCACAAAAAATGTTAAAATAACATTACATTTAATATAAAAAAATCTCTTAATAGTTTTTAAGAAAAAAATCCATAAATTACTTATATTTAAAGTTAACATTATGCGGCTGAACTTTTTTAATAGCTGCTATTTTTTTATATGTATTTTTAATCAATACGAGTAAAGTTTAATTTAAAGTCTTACTAAAATAATTTATTATAGTAATATAATTTAAAGTGCAGATATAATTGTTATTAAGATTTTTATTGATTTGTAGAGGTTTCTATCACCTTAACAATTAATTCATTTTAACGACCATTACAAACAAATGGAAAAAAGTAAGGCTTAACAATAGAAGAGAGAGAGCTCCAGACCAAGCAATTAAGTTGATGTTTGCTAATATTTCACGGATACATCCGTTTCGAGACGTTAATAGTGTGATATTATATGAAAATTTATTTATTCAACTCTCTCAGTACATATACTGATTTATTATTTGTAATTAAAATTAAATAAAAGTCTATATTATATATTTTATCCAAAAAAATTAAAATTGTAATATTTTATATTTAAAAAATCATATTTCTTTTTATGTTTTTTTTAATTACGATTTTTGCATTATTAGTGTAAGCAGTTAAACAACAAGATTGCCTAAAAAATATTGTTTTATATATTAGGTTTCACAATAAAATAATTTAACCACACTTTTATGAAAACTTGTTTTGCTTTGTATTGTGTTTATTAACGTAATAAAATATATTACTTTTACATCTGTTTCCAATCTGACATCAAATTAACTCTGATGTTATCAAGATGCGAAATAAACATGAGAAAATAGAGTGCAAAGTAATCAAAAAGTGACCCGTGGCAAGAGATCAATTAGATTTCAATTTGCTCTCCAAGACAAGAGACAATCCCGTTTAGTAATTATTTTATATTGAAGTTGAAACATTTACTTGAAACTGTTATAATGGTGGTTTAAGTCGCTAGTTACGATTCACATATGGACTTTATCAATTTTTAGTACGAATATATAATTTTAATTCAGATCGATAATCATAAAGTTTACCTAGATTTTATTCATCTCACTGTGATGAAAAAATAAGCCGAGCAAAGTTTAATTTTACATATTAGGTATAATTTTTTTTAATAATAATGTATTGTTTCGGCTCATTTTATTTGTATTAAAAAAATATTATTTAATTAGAATCACAAAGAACATAGACAGTTGTATGAGATTTATATATAATAACAAATGTGACATGGTATGTTATTGGTGTAAAAAAATAATTTATTAAAGTAGTAGGTCATTAAAGTTCCAAGTTTTACCATATTAGACTCCTACGCTACGTTCGTAGTGATTCAATAAATTATTAAATTAATTTTAAAGTTCGACTGTAGCATACATAAAATAAATATAAATTAACACAATTAACGTTATATACTGCTGCATATGTGATATAAAAGTTTTTAACAACGGCAACTCATAAAATATGTGGCTATACATAGAAGTTCGCCTTGGGCACGGTAATAAACCAATTCGACCGGTAGTCGAAGTGTTGAATTTAATAGTATTTATTTATATATACATATACATATATATATATATATTATTTTCATATTGTACGCATTATGACGTGCGTTGTTAAATACATGTATTATTACGCAATTATTCAATGGCAATGATTGCAATTGACCGGAATATTTGCAAATGCTGCATTAACAATTAGCGCATTAGCAATAATTGTTAAGCATAGTATGTGTAGTATACTAATGTATTTATATAATACACATAAAGATGTATATTGATCTGTCTGAATTATTTTAAGGGCGTCGATTTTCCTCGGTCGTAAATAGCAGTATATAGAATTTCATTGGAAAAACTTCGTCTCTAAAAGAATCAGAGGAATCCAATTAGAACAAGATGTATCGTGACAAATGTGTAGCGATAAAATGTCTCGCTTTATTGTCGTGCACTAATATCTCACTGTGTATAGAATGATACATGCCTTTTATTGGATATTGTAATATTTATAATCAATAACCATGAATAAGAAAATAATAAAGATGAATATTTTAAATAAAATATATCCCTAGCTTTTGACTCGAATTACGACTTTAAACATTTTTACGTATATAGTACATCATGTGGATCTCTCGCAGCGGTGGTTATGACTATTAAAAATTCATAAGGTTATTTCCCGAGGCTTTTCCCGTGGGGCTTTAGTAAAAAAGCTCAGAGCTTTTCTCTGGACAAATTGGCTCTGTCCATACGATCCATGTCCGGACATGTACTATTTTTACCCATTACTTTCAACGTTGTTCGCTGCCGACAAAGCAACATCACCAAAAGCCATTTGCGAAATCGTGTTTAGATGGAAACGGTGCAGGAATTGTAACAGCATTATCATATTATTCTTGTAGCGGGTATAAAATATTATATTCACGTGTGGTAGGTCATAAAGTATGATTCAGTAAAAATGTAATATATTTATTATTTTTCCTTAAATTATTTATATCTATATTACCTTACTGGCAGTGCCATTCATTGAAATAACATATTATAAATAAACATTTTGTTATTTTAATATAAAAAATAATAAAAAGTGAAATGAAGTATGAATAAAAAATATTGACTATATAATACAATATTTAGAAACATAGTTTGTACTTAAATAACTATGGTACGACTGGATACAAAAGTATTGATTTTCATAAATATCTCAATGTTCCATATTATATTCTTTATCTTTATTGTATATCGAATATTGAAGAACAGTGTAAGCAAATAAAAACACTTTACCATTGCCAGTAAGTATTACAACGTAAGAAAAGTCTTCGTCGGACATTTTCACTTTATCGCTCATATCGCCTTTTGCTTTCAGCTTTCGCTTTAATGAGACGAAACCCAAGTCGGCCCACAATAGGAAGTCTATCTGATCCCATAAATCTGTCAGCCTTCGATTTCGACCTCAGCGGCACCCTTAAGTGCCCATAAAGGCCGGCTCTTATATTGATCCCCGGGGTCGTATACACGTTTTGACTTTATTCAATCTGAATGTATAAATATGGGTTTGGATCGGCGTTGAAAGGCGAGGAAAAGGGAAAATATTATGCCCGAGATTTAGAGATTCCGGCGAGTGATGTTCCCATTATTATAAATGGGTTTTAATAAGATTCGCTTTGTGCGATATTTTCTTTTTTACCCGCGGCACCTTTAGTATGCGGGCGCCATCTCCGCTACGGGCGTATCGGATAATTCCGTATTCCTCTCAGAGTTCGTCTCAGTACTTTTCAACTACGAATTGTGTATATACGACATGCTGCAGTGGCGTATTTTCCGATTCGTCCCTTTTACGTGGCAAAAGTACAAGGGATTCAAGCGAGTGCATGCCCGCTTCCAGTAAAATATTTCATAAAATGCTATTACTCTTATTCTATCAAAGTTTTACGAGCTATTAACTGCAGAATTTTAGTGATAAAAACTGTATCTATTTTTATTTATGTACTCACGTCTTGTTAGATTCATAATTCATAATAAAAATGTATTTAAAAGAATGCAGTACCAAAAATATCAGCTATAAAATATTTTGTAGAGAATGTTGTATTCGTTTCGCATATTATATTAACAAGTCTTCTATAATATTTTTAAAAGTAATATGGTAAAAATTCAAGGGCAATACTTTCATAATTGTGCAAATGCGTCTAACATTAAGTAAGACGAGTAATTATACGCTATTTACTGCATTTTCAATTATGACGCATGTGAAAAATATTATTATATTTTATAAAATAAGATTGTAAATTATTAAATAAATGAATTTACGGCTTACTACTTGATATTCGAATTGATAAGAATAACAAATGGAAATTTTATTAATAGCATAAAATGACGTTAATTTGCTTTAAAAGGAAAAATATACATAGCTATAAATTATAAATTAAATATACAAAATATATCAAAACCTATTAAACAAGAATAAATTATTTTTAAGGAAAATTTAACTCTTGATTTTATTTAACAACCTGTTTATTTCTTAAGACTATTCCTTATCTGAATGAATATATATAAAATATCGTCCATAGCTATTAAAACTAAGCACATGGTCATGTTTATAAATATATTTTAAATTAAATAAATACAGAAAATAATTAAATCAGGAAATTCTGTTTCTTTGTGTTAAAATACTGGAGTTTCAGTATAAAATTTTATTAATAACAGAATATTATGATATTTAAAATCTAGTTTCTTACTAATAAAACATATTTTTATATTAACATTTATTTAGAATTATAAAACAATATAAAATGCATTATTAAAAAAATGATTTTATACTTCTGAAAGCAACTGAATAATAAATAAGCTGAATTTTAAATGATTTTTTTATTAAAAAACAATATTTGCCTTAATAAGGATGCTAAACATCCCTATTGTTATTGAATTGAAAAATTCCAAAAAATAAATTTTTACCTTGTTCGATTTATATTTTTAGTTAAATCATTTTTAATATTCAACCACTTGAATATACAATATAAACTGTTTACATATTTATACTGTTTAAATATGCATCTTGTACATTATTAAATTTAGTACTTTTGCCTTTGTATTTTTAATTTTTAAATTAAAATTATTCAATCAAAATAAGTACTGAATTATATTTTATTACCACGAAAAAAAATCCTAAAGTTGCTTTTATTGCTTTGCCTTTTCTGGGAAGCGTACCGGAAAATCAGAGTCAGACTTTCGACATTCACTCTCATAATCAGAATCCACGTTTTTCGAAGGGATGCTGTTGTTTTATTACGCTCAACATTAAATATTATGATTTACCGGTGCCCGCGGTTGACTCTCGACCCTTGAGGGACGCACATTACGCCCCAATGGACACCAATTTGCACGCAGATACGCTCCTAATTTAATTAAAGCTTTCACGTTTTAATATTAACGAGCTTTTGACGCAAAAAAACGAATAAACATAAGTACGAGCTAATTAATGCGAATCAAAATACTTGAGTCTAAAAAGCTTTGATTTATTAATATGTTTTAAATAACATGTAAATCAACTACTTAAAATAATATGTTGAATAAATAACTGAAATAAAAAATAAATTCAATAGATAAATAATAAAAATGCTTGTAAACTTATCACTACATAGTAGCTTTAGAGTTTCTAACTTAGAAGTTAATGCATATTTTATGTTATAAGTTTCCGTATCGGATGCTTATTTATAACTTTAAAATGAACTACAAACTATCTTTAAAAATTATTAAGTATAAAAGTGTGGTAGATTTTTATAAAAAAAATTGTCATGTCTGCAGCCAGCTTAATTAGCGTACTGAGGCGCGACACAGCTCTGGAATAATTGTCTTTTGAGTGCTATACGAGTACTGCGGAAGTTGAGAGAGCCAATTGTTACACACGGAATTAGTTGCAGAGTTCTTTGGAAGTAGATGGAGCCAAAATTGACATTTGCATCGCAAATGAACTCTCGCTTGCAAGTTGATCTTTAATTGAAGTCTCTGTGCAAATTGCAGTCGTATGTGGCATAGTAAAGGTTAACGCGGTTTATAGGACTGCATTATATACTAATGTAAGGGTACAGCATATGTAATAAAACAATGTTAAAATTAATATTGCATAGCATAGCCACCGGCTGGTTAATATGACCGAACGGCCGTTTAATCCCAAATATAACGTACTATTGATTTTACATTGGGTAAATATATACGGCGGTGTTTCGGCACCTAATACAAGGGCCGATGAAAGCCTATATAAATTAATTTCAACCCTAAATGAGTTTGTATAAGCTTGAAAGCTGGAAAATATGGGTGCTAATGCGCGTGGAATGGACGTTACATATTGAACCATTTAATTTAATTTATTAAAAAAGTAATGTATAGCATGTTTTAAAAATATTAAGGTGTAATAAAGATTGAAAAAATAATATACCCAAGTCTAGTTTAATCATTATTATAGAATAATTTTTTTTTTAACATGTGATAAAATTGGGTTCTGTATGATCTAGATAATGTTTGAAAAAATAGGAAACTTCAATACACTCACCTAAGCCGTCATTGCGTTAAAAGAGAATAACACCACCCCCACTAACGCCGCCGGTCCGGTGCCGTGCAAATTCATCCGGCACGTGTGAAACCGGCCTAAGGGTCACTGTTTGAGAGACAACTAAATGTGTTATTATATTATTATTATTTTAAATTAAACAAATTAATCAGTTATTTAATATGAACAAATGAAAATAAACAGCTAACTTAAATAAACAAATATGAATCGATTATATTGCATGGCAACGCTAGACCGTATACATAACAAATTAAGTTATTAAATATTGCTGAACCCCCGTATTTAAGACAGATTTTCACCTGTTCCTCTACTTGTTATTATATTTATAGAGGAAAGCGTTAGGAACGCCATAGTAATAAGATTGTGAAAAGACTTTATAGAGTCAAAAATTTTAATAGTATTTTTAACTTGGATTTTAGATGAAAGAAAACCGAAAATGTGAGTAGAACTTATTGATTAAATAAATTCGTTAATGTTGCGAATTCGCCATTTTTAATTTCACCTAAAATACGGTAATTTTGAATAGTTTAACCATCATCTACAATAATATACTGTATTGTTATAAAAACATAATAAATATATATTTTTTATATATCAAAAGAATCGATAAGTGAAAACGAAAATTCTCAATTTTCAAGAAATTAAAATCACCGAAAAATGTGCATTGTATTGTCCTAGTGGAACATAAAAATATGTAGTAAAACCTATTATATATGCTTTTTACGCTTTATTTGCTTTTTTATATTTATTTGTATATATTTTGTTTCAGTGGCCACCAAGACTCATGAAATGGACTTTCGTGACTCTCCTGCTCGTAACCATATTGACACAGACGGCAGATTCTGCAACAGGTATTTTAATTACACACATTTATATAAAATCCACCGATAAAAATCCAGTCATACAAGTTAAAATGTTCTTAAAATATGCTTTAACTACTCCATATATGTGCACATGATATAAAATAATCATCTCTAGTTTAAAGCATAACCGCACCGTTCGAGTGCGAGTTTAACGAACCGCAATTAAGTGGCAACACGATAGCGCAAAGGGCCGAACCACGGCCACATAAAGCCACATTACCCCACAAGTGACACTTAGATCCGTTTATTATAATCGCTGGATAAGCGTAGCAAATGCAAAAACCGCTGTGCAACTAGATAACGTTAACGTGTTTCACGGCGGCAAGCTTTCCACGGGAAAGATTTTCCCGAGTCGAATTAAATTTTCATATATACAACCAAGATGGAACCATCGACCGCCTCTGGACTGTGTGTACAGCTGTACACACTAGCAATTTAGGCGATCTTTGTTTGTATTTTTTATACCTAATGTATAATATATACTTCAAAGGCGTACTGTATTTTTTTATAAAATATTTTTTTTTAAATTTATTTCAAAGTGCTAGTGTTTTATGAATTAAAAATCAGTGCATATTAAATTGTTAGGTAATAATTTATTTTTGCCATAAATATAAAATTTATTGGTTTTTTATTGCTATATATAATCAGTCATTATTTCCTAATCAAGTGAAAAAAACATATATATATATATATATATATATATTTATAAAATATTCTTATATTATGAAAATACCATACCGATGATTCACGTTTACAAATAATTTAATTTGCTTCCACAGTAATACGATAAAATTTAATTTGTATTAGTACATTAATAGTAAAAAATAATCAAATTTAAAAAACATATACATTTATATTTAATTATAAAATAATAAGTAAAATCAAATTAAAAATCAGCTATTTTTATAATTTGTGCAATTTTTAAAAGAACACTACAATAAAATAAAATAATTCAATGCTGATGTCATTTGTGCTAATAATCATATATCATATAGACCGAATTCTAGTATTAAACTCTTAAAATAATGTTGAAGTAACAGTTCAGCATTATTTTTACTAAACGTTTATTAAAATTGGCGTCAAAAATAATATCGGTTTGTACAAAACTTTACTTATTTTAAACTTAACTATTTATATATACAATAAATACTGTTTAGACATTTTCCTTGTTAAAATGTAGCTATTTTGTTTGATAAAATTAAGGTACGAAATTAAAAATATAAGAAATCTTTTATTATCTTGTCTTTACCGGAAAATTTTTAATTTAAATTCTGTTATTTTGCAAAACCAAAGTGAAAGAAAATAAGAGTATTTTATAGTATCTTATTAAAAGAACGATAAATTTTGATAAAAATTTAGAAAAAAATTGTCGATATCTGAAAAGAGCTTATCATAGATAAAAATTCCGAGTCATATTTTACATTTTTTCCTATCTTTGTGGCAAAATATCTTGTTGTAATAGCGTTAATATTTGTAGTACTTGAATCTAAATTAAATGCTTTAATTTACAATAATGCAAAATAGTATTTTTTATGAGCATTTTTATTTTTATATAATATAGTGTTGTTGTTCAAATGTGTCATTATTCACAAATACTAAGAATTTTGTAAGAAACTACAGGGTATTCTTATTTTTACAACATGCTATAATGTTTTCTTTAAATTCTCTTCAATAACAAGTACTCTTTGTTGTTAAAGAGAATTTGAAAAAAAAAAAAAATATAACTTTACTTTAAAGTACAGATCGTATCCGTATTTTTATCCTAGTGATTTTTTTCTAAGACAGTACAAATGAAGTACTTCTTAAAATTGCTAAGGCATGGTGTTAACATTTGTCAATGTTCGCTGACTCTCGATTACGAGCTTCATAGTGCCTTAGAGAGTCGCAATCGCGTCCCTTATTCTTGCCTTTTCTTGACGTCAGCTCTTGACCTTCTCAAATCTGTTCTCTTGCACGAGAAACTGGAAAAATATGTAGGATGGTGGTCATCTATTTCAGGTGTGCACTAACCATTTTTTTTAATATTTTTTTGATTAGTTCTATTATTATTATTTATTTAGTGGCCATCATAACGCATTAAAAAAAACTTAACAAGACAGGAATGTCAGATTTGTTATAAAAATAGCAATTATAATATAGTAAAAAAAATAAAAATTGGTAGATAATGTTTGTAATTTACTTTTCTACTATTTTTATTTTTTTATTGTTTTAACAATTGATTAATCTCATGATATTTTGATAAATTATCACAAATTAATACAAATATAATATGTTCCTTTGATATGTTATTATTGCATAAGAAATATGATCGTTTCATTTTTAAATTGAAATTTTTTTTTTATAAAGTAAATATTTATGGAATTTCATTTATCCTATATCGCACCACCGTGTGTGCCAAATAAAACAAGGCAATAAATCGCCTCGGTTGAAATGTGTCAATATTACAACGAGCCTCCACTGTTTGGCCAGCGCTTGAGCTCACACCAGATAAACTGACCTTTGCAATAACGTTTCATCGGCGTCCGGTGATTATTATTTTTAATAAATAAAAATATTTAAATATCTATTAACTTAGTAAATACAATATATTTTACAAATACAAAGACAATCATCCTTAATTTGATACATTTGACATTAATGAATGTATATTTATTTAATTTAGAACCTATTTTGAGATTCATATTTAAAAGCAACATGGCAATATTTTATACAAAATATTTAAAGTGTAAGCTTTGCAATTATAAACAATTAAATATGGCATAAAAATTAATTAACAACTATTATAGATAAAACTTCAGATTTTTTAATATTTCAATATTTTTTTAAAGGCTTATACAGGTATTGTAACAACAATTGGTACCCAAAATAATTTGTAAAATGAATACTTAACTTCCATTAAAGTAATACACAATATACTAAATCTATATATAACTAGTAATAATAAAATAAACAATGATAATGAATAGTTTATGAAATAGCCAAATTTAATAATGTTTACAAATAAACACAAGGCTTCATTAAAATATTTTTGAAGAGGGCAAAATAAATTTAGAAAGTTGCAAAAATAAATCCTAAATTGAATCAACTAAAGTTAAACTTTTATTTACAGCTTTCAATATATTTAAAATTCGCAAAAATGTTAAGATTAACTATACTAAAATAATTCTTTTTTTTATTGAAAAATGTAAGAAAAATATATATTTTATTTGTAGGAAAGTGTAAATAAATAAGTCAGAAACACTAGTAACATTTATCCTAGATAATTAAAACTATTAATTAGACTATAATTAATGATATGAAGCAAAAGTTACTTCACTAATTTAAAATCAAGTCTGTTATTATATTGTTTATTTTCTATATGAAATATTTTATTTTTCATGAGCATTTTTTATTAAGATATAAAAAATAATATCTTTAAAGAATTCTCATTTTTATATTCCAAAATGTAAACATTTTTAATTATACTCATCATAACTACATACAAAATACCATACGCTCATGATTGGATTTCTTCAAATAATAAATTTATCAATAGGTTTTAGAATAGATCAACCCTTATTTATAAATTTGACCTGTCTCAAATATTCCTAAAAGTAATTCTAAAGTCGTGGAATTGAACATACTAATAAATTCCTGAAAAATAATATTTTTTCTGATTTGCTCCTATTGTATTCTAGCTTATAAATTTGGGATTCTATGATTTTTATTATCTCACAGATAAATATTGTAATTAATAATTAATTACAATATTTTTAAAAATATTGTAATTTATAATTAAATTGTATCAGAACTTTTCAACAAATAATTGTTGTTGTTTTATTAATTTAGATTAATTTAATATTGAAAAATAAAAAAAATTAATGTTTCACTCTTTTCTATTGGTTTGGGGGGACACGTCCCGTGTGCTGCATTGGGGTAGCCGCGTTGCGGGAAAGCCTCCACCTCCATTTCGCCCATCCACGGGTTCACCCCCGGGCGCCACCCTTTGCGCTTATATCACCTCATGAGCTAACCATCACCTTTGAGAATCCACCATATGCTATTATTATCGCATCTCACACCCCCAATCTCTGCAAGCGTAATCTGCTGAATTCCATGCTGCATAAACAAACCCTTTATGCACAATTTACACGTTAGTGACGCGATTTGGGGAATTTATATTTGTTCCCCATCCTACATATGACATTCGTGAAGTGCATTGTGATAAGATTAATTGATATTTTTATTAAAATCAACTATATTAAAAGTGTCGAGTTTGATATATTACACATATGGCGGAGGTGAAATTTTCTCTCTTCACTCCCGAGTTTTCCTAACAAGGATTTTCTCGTGTCTGGAAAAACTCTCGAATATCGAATGATCGGTTATCACGTGCGAAAGAATATTCCTCTACGGTGCATTTTTACAGTTCACCGTCGAGAAATGTGTATCTCTCGTTCATGCAACGGAAACTTTGTTTCTTATTTTAATTTTATTTTTTATTCGAGAAGACTCTGTATTGCATTCATAAATGCATGAGGTAAAACCGAGGACCAATCTGAATGCCAACTAAAAATTTACAGAGCAGAATATTAGATAAAGTCCCTGAATGCGGGCCACGATTCTTTCTCATAACTCATTTTGAACAATACTGACTGTCTGAGTTTAAAGAATATTTAATAAAATTGAATAATGGTAGCTGTATATATAAATAGTGTGTCTTAGTTTATTTTTAATAAAAATTACTATAATAAGCTACATTATTCTCATTATTAGATATGATACTCAAACTTTAATGTCAGTCTGGTATTTTCATGTATTATGTGATATTGTCACAACATAGATATGTTTTGATAGCTATTGTATTATATATTATATGATATTAAATAAACCCTTGTAACGCTTTGAGCTTTCGCCTGTCATATTACAATGGGGGACTTAAATAAATAGTTAATCAAGTATACCTATTAAGAGTAAATCATGCTTAAAAACTTTACGTTGTCTTTCTTTCTAATTGCTACATTTATATGGATTTAAGATCAAATACGTAAATAAAGTTAATAAATGTGAAAATATGATAGACGTCATACTTGATAAATAAGTTGATTTAAATTTTAATTGTGTAGTATATAAAAAATAAAAAAAATAATTACACTTGGTACAAGGAACTATAATCAAGAAAGTTTCCACTATAAATTTAATATTTAGAAATTGGTACAAATTTAACATTAATTTGATTAGTTTGCACTATCAATGTACTACTTTGAACTTGGTACAACTTAAGCTTAAACTTGCGGTCTTTTTTTTAATGTTTGATTAATTCCTTTAGGTTAGATTTTGTTTTCAACAGCAAATTGACGTTTCACAACTATAAACATATGTGCACACTAAAGTAGTACCGTGGAAAGTATCCGTTTTATAGTGAAAAGTGATAATATTTTTTCTTGTGTGCCTTAAATTTGTTTAATGTTAAAATATTTTTTTTAATGTTGAATAAATTTAATTATAGTGAAATAATTTATTTTTCGTGCAATATTTGTTATAAGTGCAATTAATTATTACCTTAAAAACTATTACTCAAATATATGATATTAACTTACCATAAAATATAATGTTGGACTTCATGGGCAATATATATGGTACATTGCCTTACCTTTTTGCGCGATTCACAATCCGAAAAAGGGCATATTTGTTTTTTCATAAGCAATATATCAGATAGTATCATACAAGCACGTTTATCTTTAAATAAGCAAACGAAAAGTATCATATTACTCTATATAAATAAGGTGAATCTTACTACGCCTCATTTATTCGGAGAAAATTCGTTTTTATTTCAACAAGTAGTTCTGAACTTTAACATAACTTTCTCAAGTAATATTTCTTTTGTGCATTTATTCTTTAACCTTATATTATTATGTTTCATTACGTTATTTAAAATCATGGGAGTTATCTTCTCGGATTTCGCACAAAATTTATTCAAACTCATTGTCGGGCTCTTAACCCAAATCTGATTTTTTTTACGAGTTTGACCTTAGCTTTCGAAGATTGCGCAGCTCTGTAAATTTTCACAATGTATGGTTACGATAAGATTCTAGCGCACAAATCAGATTTACGATGTTTGTTGACATCAATTTAATATTTGTTTATGACGCTCGCCAAACGATTAATTAATTAGTGCGGTCGCAATTTCCGCTTTCCTAAATTATAACGACAGATGTCACGAGCGCGTAAATTTACGCAGACGGATTACGTCCGGACCCCATTCGTTAGGCCGTAAATTTTCCAAAAAAAAAGCAATCAAACGCTAGTTTTGTGCACGACAAATTGCGCTGTCGTTTTTTTTTAAAAAAACGTATTACGCCACTAGAATGTATTTTATGCTCGATACATTTTCCTTTTCTGTCAAATTTTCTCTCTAAAAGTACATTGCATATTGTACTATTGAGAAATATACCTATGAAACATGTTAATGTGGAATATGTCAATTGAATAATACTACTACACATTTTAAATTATTATAAAAAAATAAGCAACCTTTCAAATAATACGTATTATTTATTTCAATTTATCAGGCTTTCAGTAAAAACAGTATTGAGCACACTGTGAGTAACATCAATAGGCAATTTAATAACAAAACAAATGTTTTCAAAATATTTTTTGGTTTAATACAGTGGTTTCTAAGATATAAAGCTCACTTACATATTGCTTTCTGGTCCACCAAGCCAAACATATTTATGATCCGAAAAATTGCCGAAACCTGGTTTAGAAAATCAAACACGCAACGTGTGACATCCATTGTCATACAATAAATTTGTAAATTTTTGAATGAAAATGTATTAATCATACGTCGCAGTTCTTGTGACATTTTATCGATTATGATAATAACTCTCAGCTGTAATTGTTTTACGTGTATCAACAAAATTGTAGTGGATTATACTGAGCGCAAACTGCCTAACAATCATCATAATTGTTGATTTAATTGCTTTTGGGATTATTTTCTGTTTAAACGTTGTGCAGACTCTTTGTATTCACATGAGAAATAGATCGTTTCTGTTTCTGAAGCCTAAAACAAACATTTTTTAGCTTTTATTCAGTTCGTGCGGTACCCATTTGTCAATCTTTTTTATGTGAGCTAAAACTGTTTGATTTCTAAGCTTTCTATTATTGGTATACCATCTTTAATTTTTAATTAAAAAAGGATACCCACGACCTTTTTAATGATCAAAGGCCATAGAGTTATAGATATACATTTTTTGAAACACTATATCACCGTACGTTCTTACCAATATCCACCTCAAATTGATTGTTAAGTTTACAAGCAGTTTCAGCTGCTATTCTACATGTTTTGAACTTATATAAAAACATGTTCTATTTACTTTTTTTCATTTTTATTTTCAAGCTAACTCAGAAATACAAACAAGTGTATTAAAAAAAATATTACAAAATTAACGCTTTTCCCATGTATATTTTATTATTCATTTTTTTTCTTCCAATACTTATAATTATTTTGGATGCTTCGTTCGTGATTTTGCAATTAAAAATGCATTATGTCAAATTAGGTGACTATTCTAATGGCTAATTTATAATAGATATAAAGTCATTTGAAGCAAATAGGCAAATCATTAAGAACAAATGGGATTTAAATGTGTCATCAGCATTATTTCTAAAACTATATGTATATATAATGCTTGAAAAACCAACTAAAATATTTAAATATGATAAAAAAATAATAGAGAAAATTAATGCGACACTTAACTGGTAATCAGGGATTAAAAAAATGTTGCAACTAGCAGCTTAATTATGTTTAAAATTAATAAATTGATCAAAAGATATTTTTTTAAGTTAATGAAAGTATAAAAAAAAATATTTTTACATCCATCCCAGTCAAGTTTTTAAATGAAAAAAATATAAAAGATAACACATGGTTTTTATTTTTAGAGCGGAGGAGAAGAATATCGTCACCTAAGACAGTCGTCACGAAAACGTCATCAGTTTCAACGTCAGTATCAGCTTCTAAAAGAAGCGATCAACAAGCTGCTGGAAGCGCACCTCAACCAACCACCAGCCGTTTTCGGTTACGTTCAAGAACATCTCTTGCCAACAGAAAGTCTTCAGCTGCTTTAGAAAATGCTCTAGTCAGCACTTCCAAGCACACCAAAGATAAAGACGGATACAAGGTATTTTTTTATTTACTACTTAAGATAATTCAGAATGCTTCCGCATAAAACACTTACAACTTAGTGGCGCAATCTCAAGGGAGCTCTAACAACACTTTACATAAAAGTTCTCCCAAGCGCAGTTTGATAGCAACTATGTGTTTAACAAAATGCATTATTTTTTAACAGGTTGTGTGTTATTACACCAATTGGTCCCAATACAGAACCAAAGTTGGCAAGTTCGTTCCCGAAGACATCCAACCCGACCTCTGTACACATATTATATTCGCCTTCGGATGGCTTAAGAAGGGGAGGTTAAGCTCTTTCGAGTCAAACGATGAGACTAAAGACGGTAAGACAGGGCTCTACGACAAGATTAACGCTCTTAAAAAAGGAAATCCTAAATTGAAAGTGCTCTTAGCTATTGGTGAGTGGAAGATATATAAATACACATATATGTCTACAAGTATTTTATACATATATTTATTAAATGTTTAATTATTATTATAGGTGGATGGTCGTTTGGTACACAGAAGTTCAAGGATATGTCTACCAGTCGATATGCCAGACAAACGTTTATCTTTTCAGCAATTCCGTTCTTGAGAGATAGGAACTTTGATGGTTTGGACATGGATTGGGAGTATCCTAAGGGTAGCGACGATAAGAAGAACTTCGTGCTGCTCCTGAAAGGTGAGCCTTATCAATTTTGTACTATATGTTTTTTTATATGCAACTTTAATTTAACAATGTTTAAATACCGCGTCTATTGAAGCAAAGTAACGAAAGAGAAAGACAGAGAGATATGGTATAAAAACTAGTCCATTATAATTGATTCGTCAAGAGCGCGACTCTTAATTATTAACTCACGACATTTCAATTAATTAGAACGTGTCGTTATCCGAAAATGATCGCAGAGACTAAAATCATATTATAATATTCTCTGTCTTTTGTTACAGTGAGTTCTCACTTTCTCTCTGCGACCGGTTGGCATAACAGTTTTTTTTCCACTTTAACTCGCAATTCTTCCTATGCAAATCAGCGTAAACGCAATTTGCCGCCTTCTTATTAATTACTGTTTGCTTCGCGTTTGTACGCTAAAAAATCAATTATCTGCAAAAAAATGCTAAAGAAAAACTTTCTTTTTATTGGCTTCCGCGTTGACACGAATGATACGCAGAAAGTCAACGTTGACGCTGTATGTTCAACGTAAATTATTTTTAAAAGCTCTATTGCTATTAAAATTATCTTATATAATAATTAAATCTTATTTAAATATATCGGTCCTTTTATAATCTTTTGCGCGTTTAAAATAAATTTTTGAGCAGAAATGGAATAAATATCATAAATCTGGCGGCTAGGACTGCTTTTCTTGAAATCGGCGATGCTCGAGATAAAATTTACGCCACTCAAGCCGTCGTCGGATGCTGTATAATCCACAAAGTTTGTTGCCTCTTATATTTTGCCGAAATCCCGCGTGTGATATGTACGTAGTTGTCTAGCTTTATCATATTTTAAAACAACGTAGGAAAAGTAGTTATAATATATATACACATAAATATCTTTACTCTCTTTTTAAATCAATATATTTTATTATCTAATAATAATATTCCGCGTCGTTTGACGAGGACGAGCAGCGTTTGAAAATATCGTTTATCGATCGCCAGGAGACGTGGGGAGTTTTCGTAGTAGATATGGACAGCTATATCTGTTCCTATCTACCTTTAAACTAAATATTGTAGTGTTCAAATCTATGTGTGTGAGAAGCTTACCCGCTAATGAGGCAACACATTATATTTATATTGATAATATTACTAATTAGCAAATGACGTCTACGACGATAGACGGCACGCATCATCAAGAGCTAAGACGATATTGATACCTCGCATAAAAATTGAGGCTTACAGCCATTTCAATTTCGCCTAATTATTGATGGATGTCGCGCCAAGGCTTCGATACGCTTCAAGGCTTCGATACGCTTCATTTTCATGTAACACATAACAACAAATTCTTATCATTTGTAAAAAATAATGTAAATATCAATATTATTGTTGTCACAGCATTCAACCCAAAATATTTAAATTTGTATCTATACTCTATTTGCGTTAACACAGTAAATTTGAGAGCTATCCATTTCATCATTATTCATAATTGAGAAAGAAATGGCAAGTTTGGGTTTGTGTGTTAATGCAAATATAGTATAGATCTATTGATACCTATTTTTAAAACACAATCAAAAAATAAAACCCCAGCAGTCCCAAGCGCGATATAACGATAATGTGATGCGCCAAAATATGAACTATTTTCGCAAAATAATCACCGACAGTACTTAAATAAATTTAAATTTAATCTTTTATTTATTTATATTTAAATTTTCTTATATGGTCGAATTTAAAGCTGTTATGACATCTATCAAATCGATTGGAGGCGAATAGGGCAAAATCAAAATGGCGTCTAAATTCTAACGCCGAGCTGCCTGGTGATGAAATCTATTTATATTAATTTTGATATATATCCACATGCATCTTGATTCTTAATCAGAATTAATTTGTGTTGCCTAACACGTAGCGATACATCTTGCATGTATTCAAATAAACATTTGTTGGAACTCGATTTTTATCTGAGAACGGTAAAAAGCTGGCGAGCTTCGTCCAAAGCCACTTTTTGCATCTACTGAAATTCGTTTGCATTCGGAATTTGCATGTGCATAATTAAACGGACGGCCTTGCCATTTGCGGCGCTCGCTGACCCAATTACGTCTAATGAATTATGGCCGTCTTTTCTCTCCTGGTTGAAAATTGAATTTTCTGTTTTCGCGACGGTGAAATATATATTAAAAATATGTCTTGCGCTGGCCAAAGGCCGTAGCCGGCGCATGCTTCAGGTCTAGTGGGGACATTTCTCGATTTGCGCCAGAGCACTTGACGCTGGGTAGGTATATGGTACGCTGGGGAAGATTTATTGGACGGCCATGGTTGACACAAAATTGCACGTAGCGAAAATACGACGACATTAGAAATTCTATTGCCTTTTTGGAACACGTTTTGAAAACGCTCGAGGGACGCCGCCGCCATTTTAAGTCCGACGCGGGACAATTTGACAGATGTCATAACAGCTAGAAGTTCGGCCATGTGCATATAAAATTAATTGAGTCGATCGATATCATAGGCGGATCCAGAGGGGTGGCAATAAGCATTTAGAAATTGAGTTTAAATACATGAAATATAAATATATTAAGTATTTAGATCTAATTATAATACATAAAGCAATATATTTATTTTAGAAAAATATCAAAGAATAAGTGACATGGTTAATTGTTGTTGATTCGCTTAAGAATAAAAAAAATCATTGATTTAAACAGTGAATACAAAAGACCTACACATTTTTCTAAATGTCAATTTAATTATATATTTTTAAAACATAGGGTTGATACTATTAAATTTGCTACTATATAATATAATTGATTATTAAACAAATATGCTAAAGCTTGTTTTGCCCACAGCTGTTTAAACGTCACAGACCCGACGAGATGACTCGCTGCAAAAAATAATAATCCTATCAAAATTTGCATATCATTTTATAACGCGCTGAATCAGAATGACTCGTTACATATCACTGTTTGCTCTACATATCATTAATTATTTTACGATACGTAACTCGATTGTGTTGTGTGTTATGTGCATGTGCAATTTTATTAAAGCCTCTTGCATAATTCGCGTTATCGAATCGGTTGAATTATTCATGCGTTTCGCCGCCGCGGGGTATTGCCGAGTTTTGATATTTTAATATAAAAAAGGCATATCGAATACGTTGAGAAACATATGTATATTAATTTAATCATTTTGTGATTCTAAACAAGTATTAAAGAGCAAGACAGCTGAAAGAAGACATGTAACATACTTAGTAATAAATAAACGCCGACAGGATAGACGCAAAAAATATCCTTGAAATGAAAACTCGCTTCTTAAGGTCGAACGAGTCTTGCGCTCCTCCAAATCGAACGCTTTGTATTATTTAATTAAAAATACAACGTTTTAAAGTGTCTGCTATAATAACCCTAACGTTAGAAATGCATTAAAGTTGGCTTAGCGAGGAGAGAACGTAAAAAAATAAAACAAACTCAGACGCCCTTTCTGAGTAACTTTCAGTCCATTGTCAGAAGGAACGTGTAATGGCGAGGCGTAAAAATAAGCACACTGAAAGAAAAGTCAACATTCTTTCAATTTTTTTTAGTATTCCTCGCTGTCGATTCGTTCAGTAGCTAATGTTACTTCTGTTTTCCCTTCTCATTTGCCAAATCACATGAAAAATCGACTTCGACTCGGCATTCGCGAACTCCTTTGAGAAAACGACTTCGAACAAATGGCCGACGATAATTCACGACGATTTAACGCTGTAAATCTTTTCAGACGCGGCAAATTATATATGTGTAGAGTTAGACAAAATGTGTGTCTTTTTTTTGAACTAGTTTTCTCTGTTAGGTTTAAAGAAAAATAGCACTGAAATTTGTTGCAGTCGTTTGAGAAATGATCCGCCCCTACGTTTTGACTATAATATATAAGATAATGTTCCTAAGATACGATTTTTACATATGAAAGTCTCTTCTTAGATAGTTTTATAAATCCATCTCGCACTCTAGTTTTATAAAGACATATGATGTCTTAAAATTCACATAATAATAAAATTAATTATTAATTATATTACTGCTTTTTAAGTAAAAGACAGTATTAGTATATTATATATTATAAGTTTACAATTTGTATGTTTGTTATCCAACTTATTATGAGAGTTATTGTAGTGAAATTTTTATAACAAAGTTTAATTGCAGTGTAAATAATTTAGTCGGTATTATTCTATCTTGGATTATTTTTACGGCTCATGAATAATAATATAGAATAATTCAATACTATATAATCATGAACTAGCTCGTAGATCAAAAGGGTCATAAATTCTTATCGGACAAAGCCATTGTTATTTTTAAGGCCAAAAAAAATGTGCGAAAACCTTATTTCGGGCAATCAAACGGCAATCAGCGTGTAAGCCCGTCACGTTACGCACACGTGAATATTTATTCACGTTCCCTAATTGCGAGCGAATTTCGCTTTTTTTCTCCACGTAACCGTGTCACGGTCGCCGACAACCACCGTTAAGCAACTGACAGTAGACTTAAGAGCACGTGGCCATTGCTCCTCATTGTCTCTAATTGGAGCGACCTCTTCTTGCGCCCGGGTTCGTGCTGATTGATATCTGGACCACTGCCAGAATCCAGCAATTGTTTGTCCGAAAAGCACCCGGTCGTTATCTCGAATTGGAAGGACCAAACTGATAAGGATTCGGATAATCAGCTGTTGATTAATCAAAGCGGCGCACGTCCATTATTGAGACTATTTCTAATGCGCAGACAATGGAGCCGGTGGGCGATAACGGCACGTAGAGAATCGTATCCTCTTATAGTACCTATATGTAGTTAAACGTTTATAAGAACGAAGTGAACGTCAAACGAAATGGAAGGACGTGCGAAGCGAGGGAAACGTGCCGAGTGAATTGATGAGTTCTTCGGCCTGGGGGTGAATCGTGTTTAACGCCATCATCATTAGCAGATGTTAGATATGATGTTTGTGTTTTGATGGCGGTTGTATACATTGATGGGAGCATCGAAGACAGGAGTAAAAACGGGGGTGATTTTTTGCAAAAAAATATATAAAACATGATACTATATTAATTCTATAAATCAGGTTGAAACTGTCACTGTCCCTTTGTCACTGATAAACTCATCCATAAAATTTAATGAAAAATTGCTATGCGCTTAAGAATCAATGTTTCTTACTTATTGTGACCAAGAGACTCGTTCATTGGCTCACTTAATACTTTAAGGTCTATTGCGGCTTTTATAAGTCAATCCTAAAATTAAACATTTGAGACATATTTTCGGGACATTCCGATTTTACTTTTTAACTATCCCTGATATTTATTACAGGGAAAAAATACAAATTTCGATCTAAGAATAAATCCAAGATCTATTGCATTAAATTAAATCAAAATCTTTACATATCTAGAGTTTTCTTAAATCCTACATTGAAACCTGACAGGCGTAAGCCCAGTGCGTTACAATACAATGAGGTTAGTTAATCAGACGTAATAAATACTTACTAGTAGTTATTAAAACCACTGGATTGAAAAACTAAAAATCAGTGACATCTACTATATTTAATTAATTATAAATTTAAATGGGTATTATTATTTAAATCAATAGATGGACAATTTTAAATAAAAGTAGATTTTTTTAACATTATAGCAATGCTTAATAGTTATAGTAACAAAGCACTTATCATTAAAAATAAAACCTAACCGAATTCGAAATACATAACAGTTAACGTTACGTAATTAAAAATAAACCATGTATGTAAAATAAATAAAATCTCATATCTGACTTAAACAAACAATATCTAAAAAAATAATAATGATAATGTAATATTTACACATAGTTTGAAAAACTGGCAAAAGCGCTGGCTCTGGCGTAATCTGTTAGGATTGCATCAGAATGCTTAAAAACTAAACAGGCACATATATAATATGGATATTCATCATATAATATATAATATAATTATGAAAAGTAAATCATAGAGAAAAAACATATTTATTTATGTATATATATTACATTTTTAAAGAGTCATATGATCAAACTTCACATGAACTCGATAATATTATAACTATAATCGATAATCCTAACATTATAATAGCAATATATTTGCTATGTTTAATTTTTATTTAATATTCTTGAACTCGCGATTAGTGCGATGTAACAATGATAATGCAAATTATGTTAATAAAATACAAATATTTATTTACCGTTCTTAAATTTCATGCAATATAATTAAATAGGGGAGAAAGTCAATGTTAATTAAATCCAATCTTTAATTACAAACTAGAAAATAAAATAAATTATTAATTTAATATTTTTTGATTTTACAATACAGTTCTAATTGTCTTACCACTTTTTATAAATGTAATAAATTGGAAAAAAATATGATATATTATATACTTTATATATATTCATTAAATTATATTGCACATTAAGTGTTATGGTATATTTATATAATAAAAAAGCATTTCACTAAATTTCTATATTTAGTGGTCACACAAATTGATAGCTCAGTTATTTTATATTTATTATATAATGGTTTTTGCCATAAACCATTACTTTGAACGTGGAAAACCACCAAGCTACAATATTTCAAATACCCGGGTATCGAATATCCGGGTTTAAATTGCAAGTCATAGCATAAAATGTCATTATAATGGAGCCGGTTGATAGTCGTATATAGTTGACTCTATAATAAAGATAGCTAACATAATATTTACATTTATTGCCATTTCACCGTCAGAATAATCAGACATAACATTTTATATATTGCAATTAGAAATTGATTTCGTTAGGCCTTTAAATATACATACATATTTAATGAATCGTTATTTATTTAATAAATATGTAGGCATAAATGGTTTGTCGGTTTGCGCAATTCGGAATATAAAATATTGAGCAAACCGACAATATCGAACGATTGTTCCTGACGCGGCGAAGAGCTTTCGCAACTTATCGTACCATCGTTGGGCTTATCGCCAGATTTTCCGCATCACCTGAAGGATAACAATGTATAGTATTGAGGGTCGTAGGATAAGTTTGAAAATACAATTTATTCGCTGCTTACCATACACTTAAAGTTCATATTAAATACGACAATTTAATATTTTATTTATAATAAATAATATCTATATTATAAGAAATATTTTTTTAGTTTTTAATCTAAAAATTGTTTTACAGATGTTTATGAATTTTATATGTTACTCAAATGTGATAATATCATATTAAAAAAATATTTATTGTATGAAAACTTGATTATACAAAATTGTGGTCACATAAATTTTGCATTACTTTTACTTTTTAAGACACTAATTAAATTTA
The DNA here is from genome assembly GCF_051122295.1 of Plectrocnemia conspersa. Taxonomy (NCBI): domain Eukaryota; kingdom Metazoa; phylum Arthropoda; class Insecta; order Trichoptera; family Polycentropodidae; genus Plectrocnemia; species Plectrocnemia conspersa. The sequence goes on along the minus strand of NW_028277166.1, from coordinate 11,779,572 downwards.
AATAAAACCATTGTGACATAATGGTTTATCTCAATACGTCACAATGGTTAAAAAAATAAATAATATATATATGTATGCAGAAGGATATTCGAATTTTTATGGCGATTTATGGCATTTTATGAATAATATTAAGAGCAGAGCGCCAATGTTGTATCATTGAGGAACCCTCAAAAGAGATATAAACGTAATGTTTTTCGTAACGATATTGATACATTTGTACTATATTTATTTGGGATTTATTTATTAATATTAATATTAATTAGGTAGTTCCCGTCACTTTTATATAGTGAATGTTTTATTTCTTACAATGAATAAAAAAATAATAACTTACGTATCTTCCATTAATAATGTTGAAATAAATACTATTGAACAAAAACATATCATAAGATATCTTATTGAGTGCCTAGACACTTTGAATATCAAAAAAAAATAATTACCATAATATTTCGTCAGGCAAACAAACATTAAGCTTTATGAAACTTTGCGGTCGCTAAGTCCTTCTGACATTTCCATCCGCTGTGTATCGAAACCGTTAATTTTCGTGCCGATCATATTATTCTATGACTCGTCGTGTTTATGAATTGAAATTGAAATATGAATAAAAAACGGTAATATCCGCGGCTGTTTCGCGATTTCGCCTTTCTAATGATGCGCTCACGTTGCGGTGCATCTTATCTCGTAAATAGACGTCTGTAGCATCCGAGGCTGTACATCTTCTAGACGCCGAAGATAAAATATATTGCGGAACCGAAGGTACTAATGTTGCGCAATATTTTATTGATTGTTGTTTTATGTCTCGTGTGAACTGTGTATGCGAATCGAGCAACAATCGAATTTACTTACGTTAGTCGATTACGTGAATTACGCGTAAAAGCTTTAAGAATAAAAATACGCCACGTTAATGGGCTAAAGGAGAAAATATATGAAACTGAGGATTTTCTTGGCTTATGCTGGCATATGATTTTATTGCTTGCGATCTCGTGCGAATTATTTTATAATGGACAAAGACAGTCCATTAGTCAGTCTTTTATTATATAATATTTTTAAATACTCTATAAAGCATTATAATTTCATTAATCAAAACGTTTTACATATAGATCATATCAAAGAGGTTTTCACTTTTTATTAAGAATTTTTCTGAACTCAAATTTTAATAATCTGCAATAAATTAGGATTATGTAACATATGACTTTTTACAACAATGAACACAAAAAAATAGTTTTAATGTTTAATATCAGAAATCGATAAAACCATAAAAGATATAAAAACTCATGTTACTCGTATGTCCTTGCTTTTGAACGTATCGCATATCAAACCAACATTTCAATTAATTTCATTGCCTTATTTACATTGTATCAATACTTGGAATTTAGATTCTCAGAATAATTTCAAAATAGAATTCCATATTTTTATATATAAATTCTAGATTTAATAAATTTATTTGTACTCTTCATACAATATGTATTTTATGTGATTTTAATTAATGCTTATATGATTTTACATTTTTATGTTGTGGAAAATGTATATTTATATTGTTTATTTTAAATATTCAATAAATAAAATAGGCGATTTATCTGAGAGTCTGTACCTATTTTTGTAACTTTTCTACAAAAATGTTAAAAATTCCATTATTAATATTTTTTGTTAAAATGGGAACTTTTAATTAAATATTTATTAAATTATAAATTTTCAATGCGATTTCTTATTTCTATATAAGTCAGAAATATAGATTTAAATAATAAACATACATAAAATTCTACCTCAAAAATAAATCAAAGTATAATTTCTGTATAATGCTGTATAAACTAGTAAAATTAAATACTTATATACAGCTTAAATACCATGTAGTTATTTTATATACCGGTTATAATTGATGATTTCGAATTGAAATATTACAAATAACTCATACCTATAATTGATTATATTTTTGCCCATTAAACATCATTACGCAACTCTATCTTAAATTACTAGCAACTTCGTCAAAGATTGCCAATTTAAATACCTCACGTTTATTCGCTGTTTAGTTAAATTCATTTTAGCGCATAATAAATACGAGCTTACAGCACGACAATTTAAAAGGATCATGACTGAATTGCTCGTCCTCTTCCATAGCTAAGAAACAATCACTTAATAATAATACTAATGATGACAAAGACTGCGACACCAAATCAGGGTATTGCGCAATCTTAGACAGCACGAACTGGATCGTTCGATACTATTACCTGTATAATGTGGTCTATAGTAAAAAAGCTCCGTAATCCGATTATAAGATTTTGCATTTATGTGTCACGTAATAAAGTGGCGGTTGCTCAACTGCTCGTTACGTTCGACAATGTAAAACTGTAATACACATAACACGCGTGTGCATAACAATGGAACATAGAATGCATACATGTGGTTTGTTCTTTGTGTTAAATTCGATGCAAATGTAAATAGAAAAAATATGTAAATTTCTGTGAGAGATTATCATAATTTTGACGAACGTTGAACTATTGTTAAAAAGTCAAATGCATAACTATTTAAAGATTCACAAAAAATTGTTATGTACCGTTTTAAAAATTAGCTAAATAAATTAATAAATATGAATTCATTTATTTTTCTGTGAAACAAAGTTTCTCATACATTGACATAAAATATATATTTTATGGCTTAAAGCTCACGTACGTGATTAAATTATGCAACATTAGATTTAATCGCATACCACAAATACAACCTGCAACAAAATTCGTATTCCCCATAGTGTAGCGGAATGCGACAAAACTTTTAAAACACTGTCGAGTATTCGCAAACGTGGCAAAATATGCACTCATGCACGCCAATTATTTAAACAACAATTTCGCCTTAAGATAATAATGGCTTTTTGCGCAACGTAAGCCCCCGAGGGCATTATGCTTGTTCTTCCGATGAAATTTGTGTCGTTGTTATCCACAGGCTGCACGACGAGGAAGTGTAACCTTTCTTATTACCTTCCTACTTGCTTGTGGTTGTTCTGACGCAAGCACGCGTAATGAGAGAAAAAAACGCAAGTGAAAGCCTATAATATTTTTCTTATTTACAGAACTGCGTGAAGCCTTCGAAGCAGAAGCCCAAGAAGTGAAGAGAGCTCGTCTCTTATTGACTGCCGCCGTGCCTGTAGGTCCTGACAATGTCAAGAGTGGATATGACGTCCCTGCTGTTGCCAGGTACTATTTCTGATCTGTTCTTAAAAAAATAAAAAGGAATGCACCCCTAAAAAAAAATTATGTAACTCTAAGGATTTTCTATTAGGAAAATGATCATTATTTTAAAAAAAATGTCTATAACTAATATTTTTTACAAATTAAAATATGCAGAGAAGCTTTAAGACAGTGATTTTATTTAGATTTAGTAGGTTGCATAGTAATGCTAAATTTATTTATTTTACTTATACATAAAAATTAATTAAAGTATTCGGAAAACGTTTTATATCTATTTTTCAATATAAATCTGACCATCATGACTTGCCAGATTCACCCACTGCATTTTAATGGCCATTATACTAACAATAATTATACAATTAAATATTAAAATAAAAAAACAATTATGGTGCATAGATAAAATATAGAGAACCATCCCGCATATATTTTCGCATATTCTCATAGCTATCGCCAAAAACATCCTTATGCTTGACAAGCTCATTGAGAAGCTGGATGGCTCATGTAAGAGCACTAAAATTGGCCGCAATGGACAAGAATAAGGGACTCGATCGCGACTCTCTCTAAAGCATTCTAAAGCTAAAATTACTTCATTGAGTAGACGATACGCCAGACATTATAGATTATCTTAATTTATATTTCAGTATATAAAATCCTTAATTAATCGTGGAAAAAAATAAAAACAGCATTGAATTTTTTTTATTCATTACTTACACACATGTTATTGTTTAAAACGTTAACCAAACAATAACTTGTCAAAATAATTTCTTAGTGATAAAAAAACGTCTTTTTCTCAACTACTAATTAATTTATTATTTACACATCTATATAACTTATTTTTTCAAGCTGAAAAACTTATCAATCAATATTTTGCTTTCTTTCACATTATCATTTCTTACGTTATTTACAGTAATTAAGTTATTGTTTAAAGGATATTGTTAAGCAAAATTATTTTGGGCCAGTCATTTTTTTATTTTGGCATTATTTTTGTAGTGACATATGGCTCATTATTTTTTAGTAGATAGTATTCATCTACAAGCAACTGATGCAAAAATTTTGTAAAAAAAAATAAGTGCTTTTTATGGATTGATCTGTATTGTTTTCGTGTAGCATTATGTACTCAAATTTACCAGCCTGAAAAACCAGTGACTAATAACTGAAAAACTTGTGCACCCTAAAGCAGTAATTTCTAACCGAAATGGTTTACTGGCCCAAAACAAAAATAAAAGTATACTATAGACGACACACATATAATTACACAATGGATATAAAATAATTTCAATCAATCATTATGGTATTTTCACGGTAAAACAAACTATAAACGTAATCATAAGAGCAATATTTTAAATTTGTTATACTTTTAATGACACTTTTATTGAGGAATTTATTTTTATTAAAATAATGCATGAAAATTAATGAAAAAGTGCATGTGACAGTTCACATGCATCTTTGTATTTTGATTTATTAGCTTTTAATTAATAAATTTATGTGAGATGTATTGTCGTTCAATTTTAAAATTAAGGTTGTTACACGACTGACGCCAAAAAAATTACCAGTAGTATCCTTTTTGGGATAATTAAAAGAAACAGTCCTATAATAATATATATTTTTTCTGGGACTATAACTTGTACCCAAAAGGTATTTAAATTCAGTTTTTTTTTGGCTTATCATTTGCCGAAACATATTTTTAATGTAATCTAAGAGCAGTATATCTATTTTTATGCCACTTTTATCTATAAATACATTTTTATTAAAAGAATACATGAACATTTATATTCAAGACAGTTTATATTAATCTTATCGTTCTGATTTATTCATGTAAGATGGAATGACATATTATTTGTTATTTAGCAAAAAAAAAACTGACTCGGAGTATTTCTATTAGTAAAATAAAAATACAGTTATAAAACAAGATACGTTTAATCTGTGCCAATAACCTGTCATTAGTATTGCTTAAACATTTGCATAAAACATATTTTTTAGTATTTTTTTAATAAAATAATGCATAAAAACATATATTCAAGACAGTTCAGATGCATTTTCGCGATTTATTTTATCGGCTTTTTAAGACTAATAAATAACAGCAAAAAATATCAGCTAAATTAGTATACTGAATTAATTTACCTAGTGTTTAGATTGATTACCTTTTTACTGCAGGATTTTGTGTCATTTGAATGGTTTTTATTTAAAGTTTTCGCTTGAACTCTCTAAATATGTTTAAACCCTTCAAATTATATCGTATCATTATCATTTAACAAAATTTTTCAATCTGTATATATAAATATATAGTTTTATAATTAAGATCTGACTCTTTTTAACTTGCCCTTTTAATTCACATCAAGTGCTTGTATGGTGCTATTCCTGGTTAATTTAACATACCTTTAAAACCACGTCAAAAGCACAAAGAGACTCAAATAAGATGTTAGGTGGTGTTTTACCCCCCAGCGAACTATGCGGGTCCAGACGTTGCAGCATCACGTTGCAAAACTTATCTCTAGAGATCTTTGATATTCGCATGTCGCAACAGACGCTACTCCAATATCATCGCTTTGTAATTTACAATTTAAAGAACTTTTCTGTGTAATTTATGGCTGTTAATAATATCGATCAACGCGAGCGTTAATTAAATTTTAGTTTGTTTGTGTAACAGAACTGAAAGCAGAGTTACTATATCAAAATATGGTATGTGCGTTAAATTAACTGTTTATCGTATAAACATGGACGGCGTGTTTTGTATGTGTCAATATTAATTTTATAATATAAGAGCGAACAGTTTATGGTGCCGCAATGTAATTACATATATACATGTGAACAGCGTGGATTTTACAAGTTATGTTGTGTAATGTGTGCTACTAATTAATTAACGATATATGTTTAACTTGTATATTAAATTAATGTTATAAAATGTTATTTGTCTTTATTTGACATACCATATAATATTAAAAAATGTTCAAGGCAAATATAATTTAATTATTTATATACAAATTTGTTTGGCAAATTGAACTATTTAATTTACTACTATTATTATTAATAATAATAATAATAATAAATATTTTCCTCATCGAAAATATTTTATAATAAAACATTTAAGTTACAAATATAAGATTATATTTTTAATACTTCTGTAAAAAATCTTATATTTGTAGTCTAGATTTGTATTGCAACAACATGACATTTTTTGTTGCAAGCAAAAATTAAAAAACCTAATATTTTTATAAAAGTATGTACTAATTTTATCATGCTATTAGTTTTTTATAGAGTAAAATTATAATCAAGATAGATCCTACAAATTAATATTAATAACGAATATATACAAATAAAACTTGATTACAAAAATATAAAATCGAATATTTTGTTAAAGCAAAAACGATATATTGTGATAAATTGAAGCTAGAAATAAATCATACTAACTTTTCTTATATTTGTGCTAAAAATATTGATAATCTGCAAGTTGATATATTTTTAATACTCACATTTGGATAATTCGATTATGGCAGTTTTATTTAAACTTAGTGCTGCATAATATCATTTTAATAATACATATTATTAGTTGATCTTACTAATAATATATTTCAGATTACTTTATAATCCGTAATATTATCAGGTCCACAAAATATGCTTATGTATAATATTTTTTATCATATAATAACCTTCTAAAATGTTTTATATTATAAAAAATTACGCCAATTACTAACAAATTAAATGAATACATATTATGTTATGAGGCCAGGGATTGAAATTATTAAAAAAAGAAGTTACAACATTACAATTACTAAGACGTTGTTATTTTACAATTGCACAATTTTGCAGTACCCCAGTTAACCATATATATGTACATTATGAAGCTTTTAAACGTATAATTAAATTCATAAGTATATAAACATATAAGTAATTCAAGTTTAACTTCCTAGTGTCCATTGAAACCTTCAAAACGATAAGCGTTCACTGTTCACCTCCTTCCGGCAATCGTGCTAAAATTCGGTTATTCTTTGTTTTCCAGCTATTTAGATTTCATCAACCTCATGGCTTACGACTTCCACGGCAAATGGGAAAGGGAGACTGGTCACAATGCGCCTCTCTACTCTCCCTCTTCAGACTCCGAATGGAGGAAGCAGCTTTCAGTGGATCACGCTGCTTCGATGTGGGTCAAACTCGGTGCACCCAAGGAAAAACTCGTTATTGGTAAGCATGCACTAGAACAACGCTATACTGACCGAGTATTGTGCTCGCCTCTCTCGGATACAAAATGAAACGTCTCGAATGGAATAGATTTTAAGATTTGGAACTGTTACGTAAGCATATGTTTGTTTATATATATATAACATGGTACGTATGAAACGCTTTCTAGAAACAATAACAAAGATTTGATCTGTATCTTTATTTTATAACAAAGAATCATTGTCTCTCGCGATGCTTAAATTAAGATAATGATAATGATTATAAGATGTCATGTTCAGATAGGATTCAAAATAGACTTATAGTTATATTTCATAGGGTTTAAGAACTACACAGATATGAAGTATCTCGAGGAACTAAGGCAACGGTGCAATTTGGCCATTTTGTTACATGTTGTTTTTGCGATCGTTACTCACGTGTTGCCGACTGATCATTCAGGTATGCCGACATACGGAAGGACTTTCACTCTGTCCAACCCGAACAACTTCAAGGTGAACTCCCCGGCGACTGGAGGCGGCAAGGCGGGCGAGTACACCAAGGAAGCTGGTTTCCTGGCCTATTACGAGGTAAAGTGACCGCTAACTTAATTATTCTTAAATGTCACATCCATCGCCTCTCGGGCGTAGGATTAATCAGATTAGTGTAAGATGCCTGTATCTTCGTAAAGCATCTGCACCTTGATATTATATTGTACTATATTATTTTAAGCAGAGTCTATTCAACATCTGGGGAATTTGTGTATAATGAAAATGACGCAATTTAAGTTTAATATTTTACTTTATTATATACATACATATAAAATATTTTGGAGCAATTTATTTAGGGACCCAGACCCTCGGCGGCAAGCCATTTCGGCTACGTTCTGGATTCGATGTCATCAGAATAACGAGGTGGCGCAGACAAAAGAGGGCCTCGCTCTGTAAAGGCAACTCGAAGAGAATGCCGTTAAGGGACTATTTAAAAAGCCTGAAAGCCTGACTTAAGTGCGCTAACCTAGTGGCGTAGGCGGAGGGGGCGGGCCTGCTTGGGGGCGGCATATTCGCGATGGGATCGTCTAGTGCGGTTCTTAACCCTGAATGTACTAAAACATATATAAATCCACGAATAACAAGAGCATAATAATGACCAATTTATTATTTTAAGAAATGCTGATTTTATGACCTTACAAAAAATGTATGGGGGGGCGGCAATTTTAAGGATGCCTAACTACGCCACTGCGCTAACCTCTCTGCTTATCTTCGCAATCTAAAATCAAATGTTTGACGTGGCTCATAAATGTTGCTATACCTAGCGAATAAAAATCATTATATTTATTATCGGAATAATAATTTGTAATAATAATTAATTATATGTTTTATGTGTATTAATTATAGTTAACTTTGAACTATTTGTAAGCACCCAAATATATTTTTTATTTGCTATCATCTTATTGACATCTGTCGTCTACGATCCAAACTTTATTAAAATAAATAATATTTTTTACAGATCTGTGAGATGTTGCAAAATGGAGCTGCTTATGTTTGGGACGATGAGATGAAAGTGCCTTATGCAGTTCATGGAGATCAATGGATCGGCTTTGACGATGAAAGGTCAATTAGAAACAAGATGAAATGGATCAAGGACAATGGATTTGCCGGAGCTATGGTCTGGACCGTTGACATGGACGACTTCAGCGGAAACGTTTGCGGAGGCAATGTCAAATATCCTTTGATCGGAGCTATGAGGTAGTCTATATTTTTTGTTTTTGTATACTGTGTGTATTTTATGATTACAAATTAGATTTAATTGTTTATATTTATTTACAGAGAGGAACTGAGAGGAATTTCTCGCGGTAAAGACGCCAAGGACGTGGACTGGGAGAAAGTAGCCCAAAGCATCGTCGTTGAAGTCACTGAAAAGCCCAAGGCCGTCAAAATCAACGTAGCTGAAGTGTTAACCAAAGCTCGCGTCAAGCCCCAAAAGAGAATCATGATCAAATCCGGATCGTCCTACGAGGATAAGAACAGTTGAGTGGCATAATTTATATTGCAAATCCCTTTTCAAAAAAAGCAATTCTCCGCCCAGATTACATATTCACGTCTCGCGTCAGCGTTCTTATTACGCCGCTCAATATTCATAACGCACATTCTGCTCGTAGAACAATTTCACTTTTGTTTGAGGCGTCGTGAATGTGTCACATGGCCTCTTTCCGAACATTGTGCTTCGTTAAAATAAATCACTTAACCTTATGATCCTTTGAGCCATCACCCCGAAACTTTCACGCATTGTTATCGTTATTATATATTTACCAAGAAAAACTTTCCAATTTCAGAGCGAGCGCCTCAAGTCTTTTGCTACATGACTTCATGGTCCCAGAAGAGACCTGGTGCAGGAAAATTCTTACCTGAAAATATCGATCCTCTATTGTGTACGCATTTGATTTACGCTTTCGCGACATTGAAAGATCATAAATTATCCGAAGGAGATGAAAAAGATGGAGATATGTACGAAAAAGTCATCGCTCTCAGAGAAACGAATCCAAATCTTAAAGTAAGTTGAGCACTAACATATATTGATACATCTTAACAGATCTAACAAAATATTATAAACACAGATACTACTTGCCATCGGTGGTTGGGCTTTTGGATCTACGCCATTCAAAGAATTGACATCCAACGTATTCAGAATGAACCAATTCGTCTATGAAGCCATTGATTTCTTGAGAGATTATCAGTTCAATGGATTGGATGTAGATTGGGAATACCCCAGGTAATTATTAATTGATTATAAATATTTATATGTGAGATTAATTATGTGTGTGTTTTAGGGGAGCTGATGACAGAGCTTCTTATGTTGCATTGTTGAAAGAATTGAGATTGGCGTTCGAAGGTGAAGCGAAATCATCTGGACAACCTCGTCTTTTGCTTACTGCAGCTGTCCCAGCTTCGTTTGAGGCTATTGCTGCTGGATATGATGTTCCAGAAATCTCTAAATATTTGGTAATAATTTTTTACATCTATTATTATTATTGATTTATTTTTTATTACTTCTAACACTCTTTTTTTATAATTTCAGGACTTCATCAACGTAATGACCTATGACTTCCATGGCCAATGGGAACGCCAAGTAGGCCATAACAGTCCTTTGTTCCCACTCGAGAGTGCCACTAGTTACCAGAAGAAACTCACAGTCGTAAGTCTCGCATTTCATACCGTTTTAAGCATAACTTACCGTAAAACTATCGTCTATCCGTCATCGGCTTTCATGCAAGAGAAAACAGATATTTAACACTTCACGCACATACGCGCATTTTCGTGCGTGATCATCATTCATGGAGCCGATTTCGTAAAAAAAGAAAGAAAAAAGATATGCGGAACCTCGGTGAAATCGGGTTGGAGAAAAGGCCTACCCATTGTTCGCAACAATGTATAGATTGGGCCGCATAACGTATTCCGAGCGGGTTGCTTAGGATCGGTTCTGACAGACAAAATCTCTGACCCTGTTCACGTTTCAGGACTATTCGGCCAGGGAATGGGTCAAGCAGGGAGCTCCCAAAGAGAAATTGATGATTGGAATGCCCACATATGGACGCTCGTTTAATTTAGTTAACACGACGCAGTTTGACATCGGAGCAGCGGCTTCTGGAGGAGGTAAGACAGACAATTATATTCAATGTAAACTTTGTTCACAGTCAATAGGCAGCACATATCAAAAGCATTTCATTGGTCAGCTTTTTTGAATAAGTTTGAATAAGTTACCAATGCCTGTTTTACCAATATCGCATATGGATCTTTCTAAAACAGTGCATTTGACCAATCAATGCATTTAGTGTCCTGCATTTTAAAAATTATTAGAATGCATCATACCCATATTGTTGTTTGTATAAATCTCACAGTGACTATAGATATTGTGGGCATTGAAACTGGAAAAATTATGTGTACTGAAAGAGATATAAAAATGTGTATATCTATTTAGTATTATAGTTTTTTAACTATATCATGTAACTCTGATTTTATTCACTGATTTTGATTTTGCATTAGAACATATTAACTATTTTTTATCTTTTGATTTTAACATAAGTAATCCAACTTTCAGACACGTAAACGATTTCTCACATTTATAAAATAAAATCACAGTTAAAAAATATAAATTTGATCAACAGTTATAAAATAAAACAACAGATAAAATATAAATTTGATTATATCAAAAAGATTGAAAAACTGAGATAAAATACAAATATTTGAGCATCGCTGAAAATATATATCCTATTGATAAGGTATTAAAAATAAGTACATATTTGCGCGTAATAATAATCGGTGTATAAATATTCTTCATAAGCTAGTACCAAAAAACATTTCTTAGTACATTTGAGATATTATTTTTCCAAATTATAAAATAATATATGGCGCATTTAAGAAAAGCCCGATAGCAAAAAATATGTATTTGAAGCAATGTTAATAAAAGTATGATTTTTTAGTACTCGACATTTTATTATAATATAGGGTTGGTATATAGTTCATTGTTTATATCATTACTTCAAAATATTACATATGTACACACATGTGCAGAATATATTTAACATAGTACTATGAACAGAAGTATTGATTTACGTCGTTAAAGCTTATTTTAAAATGCAAATGAAGCTCTCCTCTAAAGCTTATATGCTGAACAATTATTTTTATTTTGACTATACATTCGCTGTTAACTTCTTAATCTTATGCTACTTACAAAATATATTATAAAAATGTAATCTAGTATCTCTAAGTATATTTATATACTAAATATAATTGTAATCTAAAAGCAATTTTTTTTTATTTTGAATGTAAATATAATTTATTAATTTTACCATTATATTAAATATATATTTACAAAGAGCTTATCAATGTGAATTTAAAATATATATTTATAAAGAGCTTATCAACCTGACAGCAAATTTTCTTTGACACTAAAGCGTCGCAAATTATTAAGTACTGGCTTGTTTGATACTAAAGAAAAAATAATTGATTAAATAATATTCCGGGTCGAAAATAACCACAATGTCATTCTCTCAGGGCCTAAATTCCCACAAAAGTTAATTAAATATTTATCTCATCAAATCAATACAATTTACAGGAACTCCCGGAAAGTACACGAATGAAGCCGGATTCATGTCTTATTACGAAGTGTGTGATTTCCTTCATGGCGAAAACACAACACTCGTATGGGACAACGAACAGCAAGTGCCATTCGCTTACAGAGGAGACCAATGGGTAGGATTCGACGATGAGAGAAGTTTGAAGACAAAGGTATGCAATAATATAGCCGAGTCTTGAACCAATTGTATTTTTATTAAATATACGCGTTAAGAGATGGTGTGATGCTTTTATTATTATTTATAGATGGCTTGGTTGAAAGAAGAAGGCTTCGGTGGTATCATGATTTGGTCCATCGACATGGATGACTTCCGAGGTCAGTGCGGTACTGGTAAATACCCGTTGATCAGCGCTATGAGACAGGAATTGGACGGATACAAAGTGGCATTAGAATACGACGGACCATTTGAATCTTCGAATCCGAATGGACAATATACTACTAAAAACCGTATGTATTAATAAATTAATAAATTGATTAAAGGTGTGTTTTTTTATGTGATTTAAATATATTATTTTTAATATTTACAGCTAATGAAGTAACCTGTGAGGAAGAAGAAGGTCACATATCTTACCATAAAGATAAGGCTGATTGTACCATGTACTACATGTGCGAAGGTGAAAGAAAACATCACATGCCTTGCCCCTCAAATTTAGTTTTCAACCCTAACGAGAACGTCTGTGATTGGCCAGAAAACGTAGAGGGTTGCATGCATCACACACAAGCTCCCCCCACCAGTAGATAATTAATTTAGCTATTATTTAATAAATAAAGAAATAAACATTTATCCACAATTTTTCATGTGGAACAATTTCTAACACGTCGAAAATCACAAATCAAAAATCATTTCATTAAATTACATAAATTAATATGTTGTATATGCATATAGTAATGTAAACGAAAAAGTACAAGTGATTCTTCTTTTGTACAGTGTGTTTAAAACATATGTTTGTGTTTTATAAATATATGTGAAATAATTTATTATTATTATGTATGTGTTTTTTTTTAATTTTATGTGTCAACATTTGCAAGCTCTCTATATGAATAATATATCATCTAAATCATATTTCTCATCGAATAAATTAGATTTTTCTATTATTTATATTGAATCACTAAAATATCAGCACTCGTTAGTATCAGTGTTATTGTGTAAAAATCATCAATTCTCAGCGAATCATAAAACTAAGGATATTAAATTATATTCAACACGTTAAGTAATAGTAGGCGTAATTATAGTTTAGATAATTATGTATTATTATTGAATATATTGTTTATGTGTAAGATTGTAAATATTATTGTGATAAAAAATAAAAAATAAAAATATAAACATTTACAAATGTTTTATTCATTCCATTTTTTAATTCTTAGTAACTTTTTGAGTAATGGTCAGTGAAGCACTTTCAATAATATTCGTGTTATAATCCTAAATGATTATTATATAAACTAATTTTATACTAGATTTTTATAGAATCAATTATTTTCACGTCTTCGTCTTCGTTAATATAAAACTGATCATTTATCATAAAAAGACTTTTTAATAATGGCTGGTTATTTATTAAGATCACTGACCAGAATCAGAAAAAAATACTGACCCAATAAAAACACGTCTTATTAGTTATACTTGAAAACGATAGGCAAGGAATAAATATTATAATTTTTTTATAATTTTAATTTTAATTATTTATTTTTATTTTATTTGTTAAATTAAAATATAAGAAATGCTCTATATTAAAAAAAAATATTTATACAGTTTGGACTTAAGTTGAAATTGAAAAACATCACTTAAAATATCAACCATATATAAAAATTATATTTTAGCAACTCTTCTAAAATAAATTTTAGTAAAGTGTTTAAAGTGTTAATAAAATTTCAATATTAATAATTTATTTATATACAAGAAAAGCCATATAATTCTACTTTAAAAATAATAAAACTGCAAAAATATGATCAATTTTAGTAGTGTTGGGATAAAATTTCGGCGTAGCGTCTACTAAATGAAACACTTTTTAAAGTTAATAAAAGGTGGTGTCGACAATCCATCGATGTTTAGCGACTTTTAAGAGCGAAGAAATTTTAACATATTTACATTTTCGTGCTTATTAAAATTTTTCATTATATTTTTTAATTTTGCCAAATAAATAGCATGTTCATTGAAGACCTAAACCAATATCCATTATTAGCGATGCAATTATCAAGTCAAGTTATTGTTCCAGCTTCTTACCAATTTAGGATTCCAAAATATTTTGTCCGACGATGATTACATATAAACATTTAATAAAAATGAAAAGGTCCACAGTGACGAGCTGTAGTTGCAAAGCTTTTTTAGAAATTGACGCACTGAACATACAAACATGACCTCTTATGCATTAGGAGCGCCTTAAATTCATTTAAAATTAACTAGTGCGGACCGTACGTGACAATAGACGCAATAAACTAAAAGCATCACAATAGTCATTTGGAACTTTCTACAAATGTTTTTTATAATATAACAAATGACAACATTTTGGGATCCAAAACAATTGATCGCAAAGTTACTAGATCTCACAATATTTAAAATACTTATTGGCTGTTCCAAACTTATTCAGATCACATTTTGCGACATATTTAAACTTAAACTCAACGGTTATAAAAGTCCAGTAATAAAACATGCTAATCTAATTGGTCGTAACAGAAAAAGTGAATGAGCAATTCATCTCCCTTAGACTGGCAATGTGTATAAAACCAGATACACAGCGTCCAAATCAACAACTATCGTTTAAGACTTGCCTTCAACCAGTGGCGTAGCCAGGATTTTGTCAAGTGGGGAGGGGGGTTTTGTCAAGAAAAAAAGGCAAGATAATTTTTGTAATTTATATTTAATTAACATAAAATCACCAGCTGCGCTCTTCCAAGTGGAGGTCCAGACCCCCGGACCCCCCCCCCTTTCGCTACACCACTGCCTTCAACAACACATCAATAACTCTACTTTAGATCTTTAATTGGGACAAACGAGGGCTTGTACGAACTCGAACCAAGAAGAGACGCCGATCATCAACAGACATGATTGAAAAAGCAGCCGCATCCCTCTTTACGTCAACCTTAGTTTAGCTTGACAACCAGAATCTAGAGTTAAACCTGCTTTGCAGACAAACAAATTCTTTGACCCAAATCCAAAGACTTTGCGCATACGTTAACATATTTATTAAACTTTACGTAAACGTGAATATTTTTTTGCACAAATATCAAGTATTTGTGCAAAAGCACAAGTATTTGTTGTGACAAAAAAGCCTCTGAAATGGTTTATATTTTTTTATCTTTATATGCATATTCCATAATTTGTTTTAGAAGAGTTAATAGTATATTCTGTTTTTTTATTTTACAGTAAGTATTACATTACTATGGACTGGCATTTAACTGGTCGATTAGTTTCTCGTCATGATTTTATGAATTTACTAGTACGATTATTGTATTTAACCATTGTGTGAAGTACAGTGTTCACGGCACATATGTACACACGTCCAATTGACCACCAGCCGGATATTTAGAGCAAATCAACTTACAGTTAACGAAGGCCGGTCATACTTTTTGCCTCAGTTGAGTCTGGCTCTACAACTAAGGCAGTGGGATAGGCGAATACCGCTATGACTTGCGTAAAAATCACCAACATTTCATTCAAGCCTGGCATTTAACTGGTTTCAGCGCTTTTAACCACATCAAACAATTAAAGAAGATCGGCACACTCAAAGACTCTTTCACCTTTCTCCAGCTATTCGTTCTTCTTCGATACGGTTAAATGTCATCTATGCGATCATAAAAAAAACGATCCGGAACACGAAATATACCGTCAAAAATAATGATTGCACGCCGGCATCAAAGTTGATAATTATTGTAACCGTTGGCCGGATTTTTATGATTGATTACATACGTTACCTGCAATATGGAACGCGAAATTATCGATTTTGACACAGTTTAAAGTATGAAAGTACGTACATTGAGTTTGAAGATATTGCACAAAGTTCATACTTAAAGCAACTAACTATATATCAAAGAGCTAATGATATGTTTTATAAAAGATGACCTAAAATGGCTTTGGTAAGATGAAGCCAATACTTTACAATGCCAATTGCTTGCATTATTAAGTCTTGATTTAATAGATTTAATGATTTAAAATACATTTAGAACCCTCCGTATTAGTTACTTGTACTATCCTTGTGAATCTGAAAACAAATTTATTAATTCCAATATCATAGAATTTTTAGGCACCTAACGCGAGCAAAGTTTAAAGTGCTAAGCCTAATATTTTGGTTATTTTTTCATAAATATTCTCTTCACAAAGTTCATAGTTAGTTTAACGTATACTAAAATAATATTTTTCTTCAATGTTTAATGAGCTTATCATTGTCATTGGATCCACTGCATTCTTCTGAAATAATTTTAATAGCAGCTTTTTTCACGCAGAATAAACATATTGCTAAATGGACTATGCAAATTATGGGATTATGAAAATTCGTATGTCACTTTCTAAACTAAATTTTAAAGTACCCTTTTAAAGAATATGCTATTTTGCTATTTACGTAACTACTACATTTAGCAATATGCAGAGTGCACAATTATTGTGAGCATCCTTGTATACGAGACTCTTTGTCTCATTTCTGTACTAGTTCTCAAGTCGGCAACTGGTTTCCTGACAGGACATAAAGTTCTGTTTGCTTATCCGACACCACTATCTAGGCTAATCGCTGCACATATCATTCAGTCGAACCAAGATCCTAGTAACTCTTACTTCGTACATACGTAAACCTGATACTAGGGCTACTCGGTTAGGCGAACAGACCGTTGTGCGAACTACTAATAGATACATATATGTGATTCGATCAATACTATAGCCATAAATGGTCTTTTAAAGAATATACTATTAACTGTATGACACCTGTAAATTTAATATATTTTTATATAAAAATGTTGTGTTCTACGGAAAAGACTAGAAAAGAATAATGTATGTTTTAATTATTATTTTATATAAAAAATAAATAACAATTTTATTTAGATAATATTTTCTCTTCTCAGTATATATCAAAAATATATTTGAAGAAAGGAATCGTTTCTTTATGAATTTTCCGAAGGAAAAATAGATTAATTGGTGTATTTTGAAATAATTTCTGATAAACCAAAAACTCAAGTTAATGACCATTTATAGGTCATGAATGAGCCTCTTCATAACTTCATGTTCTAATCTTTTCATAACGCATTAATCTGATCTAGAGCCGACCTATTTTTCATCATAAGATTTAATTAAGAGACACAATTTAATTCTGAGGTCCGATAGTGTCAAAATGAATTATACCCTCGCAGTTCCACCATAAAAACAACAATACCATTTCAATGGTCGGTTATTTTATCTGATCTTGCGGCAATTATACAATTTTACGCCTTTGATTCGAATACAACCTTAACCTTTAGTAAATACATTTTTTTAAATAGCGTTTTAGATTACAATTCGCTCTTATTGTATTAAATTAATTTGTTTGAATCACGTATTCTCCTGCAAACTCAACACATTATGTATATATTTAATTTTCATAGTTATAACACACCTAGTTAATTTACAATCCGATTATTTATATTCAGTCAAATCGAATTAATGAAAAATTATTGTCGCATAGCAAAATTTTATTTACCTTATATATAATTATTTAAAGCTGTTGTCACGTTGATGTCAGCCATCTTGATTTATATTTGAATGCTTGTTTTTCATTGGTCGAAACAACGGAATGCATTACCGGCGATTCAAAATTAATCGGAGCAAATTTAATTTTTATTTTTATTATTATAATTAAATATATTTCCTTTGTTTACGTGTATTATTATAATACACCGTTAATACAAATCGATACGATTTACAGAGTAAAGAATTGAATGGAGAATGTTTCATTTTAAGTTATGCGCGTCGCAAGAAGATATTGCGCAATCCAACTAAAATAATTAAAATTTAATACCGTCCATCAAAATATGTGCTATACCATGTAGTGATTATATCGCAATGCACTAAATATATATATATATATATTAGATTGAATTATTTTTTTTTTAAATATAATAAATAACTTTAAATACCCAGATCAATATGTAACGCTAAAAGTTGCAAGTGAAATATATTGTAATTATGTCAATAGACCGTATATTGCTCATAGATATTAATGGGTTAACAATTAATACATTTAGTTAAATTGTGAAACTTTTAAGTATTCTTGGACATTTTTTCAACGAGTAAAATAATAATAACATTATTGTTAAATTTGTACACGAATAACAATAATTCTATTCACAATAAAATAATAATGATTCGATGTTTTTTTAAACTATTTATTATGAAGGGTGCAAATTTGAGGATCAACTTTAATAAAAATGGTGATTTAATAGCTGTTTTTAATCTGACACCTATGAGATTTCATAATTAATCATAAAGAAAGACGATCGAATTAGATAAATCTCTTCTGATTAAGACGTTTCTGTATACAAGATAATAATATATTTTAAAAGTATTAGTGAATTTCTGAACCTACGAGAGTGAAAGAATTATACCACTTTTTGCGATAAAGCCATTAATGGATTTACCATAAACTACTAATAGTATTAACAATTAGCATATTTCTCACATATTGTATAATTCTTTTATATATTCATTACATTTATCGGTATTGTAGATATTTTAATTTTGCAATACTGATCACAAATAATACATGCGCAAATTTTTATTGTATATTATACAATAGTGTCACAATAATAAGGAACCGATTTCGCTTGTAAATGACAATAACTGACAATTTTCTTATGCGCAATAGCAACAACAATTATTTTTTACATCTCAACATGCAACTAAATTCGCACAGATTGCTAAGCGACAAATTCTTAAAGAGTTACATAATGTTATTTTATAATAATTAACGTTAAAGAGTTAGGTTTACTTATAAATCCCTGTGGAATACTTACTATTTTAATTAAGTTTGCGTGAAAGTGCTGTTTGGTACACAATTCAATTATTAAAACGGTTCACAGGTAATAAATTAATATCAAATAAAGCTCCATTGAGTTAATTAGCGAGATATATCTTGCTATCAAGATAAAGAAAATGTTTTAAAATAATTGTCGCAATTAAAAAGCACAATGGTATGTTTTAAAATGTTTTGTGTTAAGATACTAACCGGGTTTTTAAATCTCAAGATCAGTAGATAATTTTTATTTACTTACAGTGTTATCCATATTATAATATTTTAAGTTAAAATAAATTATATACGTGGTTTAGAATACATAATATGGGTTAGTCGATTATGGCTCTGACCCACACACACATTCATATTATCTATATTTAAATAGGGCGTGGCAATTTCACGTATCAATGATTTTTTAAAGGTTCGCCATTCGCTTTTAAAATGGTTAGTGTTGCGTATTTTGTTTTGCCAATGTTTCTCTTAATTTACATATAAATTACTCTTTGGATATAGTATATCATATTAGTAACACAAAATATATTTCAAGTTGTACTAATTTATCTTAATTACAACTAAATAAACTGATGTAATAACTGTGTCGCATCCTCGTGTTGACCGATTTGTTTGGACTACCAGTTTACGATAACAGGTGTACCCAACCATTCGGCACGTGGAGCGTACGTTTAACGTGCTTGTACATAAAATTTTAATAACGATAAAGAAAATTCTCTGTATAGATTTTGTTAAGTTTATATAACAGAAATAATTAAAAATATTTTTTTATATATTATAGAATAATATACTACAAATAAAATATAAATAGCAAATTAAAATATCGATGGTCTGTTTAAATTAAAAATGAAGAACTTAAGACTAAAAACCGAATCCTCACTGGTTTATGTATTGAATTCTTTGTGCATTTTCGGTGTACTTTTATTTTACAATGTTATATGTTAACGAAATATAAACACACAGTTAGTAACTTATTAAAATAATTTTAATATTGATGTTGATAAGATCTATATAAATAGCATACTCTCTAATTATATAAAATACAACAATATTTGTTTCAAGCGGACTAATCTCTTGCAAAGATTTTAGACAAATAGTTTTTTTCTATAAGCAACGAATAAATATTAAAAAAAATATGTTATATAATTATATTACTACAAATACACTGTAAAATGTTACATATTCTATTAAATATATTTATGTTAGTGATTCCGATTTTTTTTGTATAAATAAACCCTTTAAATACTCTTAAAATCTATAAACCATTCTTGACCTAAGCATATTAAATTTTATAGAAATTACATTTTTAACTTGTGAACTAATCTCGATAAAAAAATATAAGGTTCCCATATCCTTAATCGCATCTTAAACATAATATTACGCATATAGTTACATATTTTTTAATTCAATATTTGTTAAATTACTCACAAAATAGAAATATTTGATAAATTACACGCGAATAATTCATTTATTAAATTATTTTATTTTATTAATATATTTAACTTAATAGCTAATTTTTACGAAATATATAAAAAATATTTGCTAAAGTATTCGCGAGTAATTTTACTGATTATTTTAAAGTTGGTTTAATATTTTATTAATAACTTCGTTTTATGATATCTACAATATTTGTTTAATATATATAAAAATAATGCAGTATTTTGATGTAATATTTATGTTTATTAGATCAAAAAAAAAATACATACTGTCAATTTTTTAAAATACAACAATGAAATTTAAAATAATCTGTGCAATTCAGTAGATTTTAAATAGTGTTATTAAAATCAGTGCATAAATATTTAAATAAAAAGTGGATATATTGTTAATTTACCATAAAGATATTGTAAGATTTTATAATATTTATATTACCTTATAAAGTATATTTATGTTAATGTTTTTTCAACTTTTTTTGGGTTTAAAAATTTATTTTATTTAATTAATTTCCCTTGAAATTTTCGAAAAATGTTTCAAAATCCTTCTAGGCTAAAACATATTAAATTTGACAGATGTGAATTTTATTTTTTAACTTTTAAACAAATCTGGAATGAAATATAATATAGGGTTCTGGAATAGGGTTTATCCTTGTTTAAGAATTTGCTCTAATGCATAAAATATTAATGTCTTTATGATTGAAACACATATATGTTTTTTCAAAAATATAGCAAATAACGATTTTGTAAAACCTGCGTTTATCAAATTAATTTACAAATGTAATATTTATTATCAAAATATTATTATTTATCACGTATAACCCCTTTTATTCTCTTTCTTTTGCCATTATTTAATAATATTTAAAATAAGTTTAACAACAGTTCTTTTTTTTTAAGTCCAAGTAAAAAACACTATTATAAATTAAGTACATATAAATATATTTTATATATTGATTTTCAACTTGTACCCATATATATTAAATAGCAAGCTGTATGTTTAAAAAATACTCAAAGTATTGAAAAATGTTGACAATGACTGACCAGTCAGTCCGACAGGTGTAGTAGGTCGGTGCAGTCAGCCCGAAGAATGATCAGTGCTCAGAAGCTGCACGAACGAGATCGTCGCGTACGCAATGTGTCTTACATAGATCTTCATTGATAAATTATGAAAAACATGTGAAGCTAAAACACTAATCTAAAACACCATCTTAATCGTCACCGTTTAAATTAAAGTGCCTAATCAATAATATAATACAGATTGTGACAAAACAAAAAAGTGATCGATCGATCGATTGTGAATAATGTGATTCGAACAAGTGTAACAGGATTTGTTGACAGGTATATTTAACTATACTGTTATAAATATGTAAACACGTGTATTTATCTATGATAGGAGATGTAGGAAGTTGCGTTACATAAGTCTCTCGAACCCGGTCCGAGTGAGAATCTCTCTCTCCAGAGCAATTGCAGAAACGGTCACTTTCTAACGATGTGACGATCATCCGTTTAAATAAAAACAAAGTATTATATAGCAAGAGAATCTCACACGTTCAGGTTTTATTGCTGGTACGATAGAAAGATTTAAAACGTACCTACAAAACTAACCGTGTAATTAACCGCTATTAACAAAATCTCACCAGTGTTGTTTTATTTTTACTTTTTAGATATAAAAGTGCATTTTTCGACAATTGTGGTGTAGCCGATCCGTGACCGATCGTAGTACGAAGCGTGACACTATTTGACTTATAATAGAAAGCAAAACTAATCACTGGTTTTTATGCTCTGCATTGTATTAAACAATCGTCAATTTGAACCTATTGTACACCCATATGTATACTATTTGTGTTTTTATAATGAAATTGTCGAACGAATCGATTGTGTTTTCATGGTCGATGTGTCATACTAAAAGTATTCTGACATTACATACTAATTTACGCTCTAAAGAAAATAACTCTTGATTTCCATAAATTATTTCTCAAAAGTGATGGATCTGTATATAATAGACTAGGACTATCATTATTAAAAAAAAATTAAAAACGCTTTAGTTTGCATAATTTTACATATATTTTTTAAGCAGTTTGTTTTTAAATAATATTGCCTACCTAATCTGAGTAAATACTCTAATTTAATGGGCTATAAACATTTTGGTATATGTTTTTGACAATCTTTTATGAAAACTGTAGTTAATTTGTGTTAAAAAGATATTACATTCATTTATGAAATTATTGATATTAAATTTTAATAGAACATAATAATTTATTTGTATATATGATTATATACATAGTATACATTGCATTTCATTATAATCAAATATGTCAGAAAAAAGTGAAATTTTGCGTTTTAAATCGCTTATAGATGCATCATAGTTTTATTTATTTATTGTTAACCTTTCGTTGCAACATGATCAATGCATTACAACAAAGTAGACATTGTGTGACAATAATGAGACAACAGTCTGTAAACCAGTAACAAATATTTACTAATTATAAACGATTTTTACTGCATACAATAAATATATATCACTATGCTTAACCTAGCTCGATTTTATTGTATTGATTCATCAAGATGTATTTTATTTCTTAAACACTGAAAATTATAATTTTCACTTTAATACATAAAAATATATGTAATATGTATGTATGTATGTATAAAAATAAACTCTTAAATTATTGAGAAAAGCAGATTTAATTTTGGCAAATTTTATGCCGTAACTCTGTGGAAAGTCCCCATACATTTTTGCAATCTCCCGACTCATAAGCGGAGCGTTTTGTTTTTTTATAATTATTATTTTTGTTCTTAGATTATCAAAGAAAAGATAAGACCAATTAGAGTAGTTAAGAAAATCGTGAAAAAATTAGTGGCATTTAAATAATTCAGAAGCTTCAAAGAAAATATGTATTATATATTTTTAAGCATCTGCCACGGACCGATCCTTTTTATGCAATGGTTGTAAAACCATAAATCATAATATTCATTCGTGAGATTTGGAAAATCTAAGGAAACCTTATCAATAGTGATCGACATGGATTATACAAGTTATTTTATCTCCATAGCATGAATGCAAAATAAAAGTTCATGCTTGTTTATATAAATTGTGTGTTCAAATTAATTACTTAATACATCTCAATAACTGATTAAATAAATTCATAAATATTTGTTCCTAATTTATTTTTATACAACAGTAAAAAAATATGTTTGCGCCTTATACAAAATAGCAATACACTATTATAAATATTTCAGTCCTTAATGTATATATTCCTGCTTTAAAATATAATATATATTATAAAAACTAGTACTTTTTATAAATTAAGGCATCTGAGTATTGATTCTAGATACAACCCAAATTCATACTGATTCACACATAACTTGAGTTGTATTAACTGCCGTTAATGCTGTTTTACCACAACCCATTGACATCTAATCTGTTTATCTTGTTCTTAAATTCCTCTAGTTGTAATCAAACACTTTATTATAATTATTTTAACACGCCAGAGCATTAAAATTCAAGGTATATCGTAATATTTAATTGAATTCATATAATAAAAACATATAACTGTAATGTAAACTTTCATAACAGCAATCTATAAAATATAATATAAATATGATTTGTAGAATTATTTTTCACATGAATAACGGATTGTTTTTTAATAAACAACTTAAAAAATTATGCATTTATAATCATATACAGCAAACATAGAATCGAATGGTATAATACAACTTATATTGAAAAGTGAAAATCTCTTCTCATTTTAAATTGTCAGACATTGGTCACGGTTTGCAATTTTCAGGTCACGGTACTAAATTTTCCGACCTTCGCGTATAGGATGAATGTTTTTCATAGTAATTGTTTATGCTCAATCTCTTATCAAAGCTGATTTCTAATCCTTCACGCATCGCTAAATTACGCACTAATATATATTATTCATTCATCTGTGTTGTCAGTAATAATATTTAATTAATATATTAACGTCATTGTTATAATACAGTAAAATAATATGAATTAAATAAAATATGAAAAAATAATTATATAATGCTATGAAATAGCTCATGAACTACGTTTAAGTTCAAGTTTATTGTAATAATCAATTGTGCTTCAAAGCTAAAACTATATTATTATTTTTTTGTAGTAGCAACGATTAACGATAAAAATTTGAGTGGCACATTTAAAAATAACACTGAAACATTATTTTGTATCGTTCTACTCAAACAAACAATAACACTTTTATATATTACTAAAATTATATATTTTGACAACCATAAGCAAAATAAATCAATGAAGAAGTAATCAAAAATACTGCTTAACCGTATTCTTAGATTTAAAATCAGGCTTTTAACAAAATATTGTCCAAAAAAAAAATGGATTTTTATAAATAAAAAAATAGCTTTGCACTTTTTGCAAAAAAAATGGATTCATTGAACAATATTTTTTCTACGATTATATTTTAATATTGTAGACATATAAAAAAAGGGAAATGCACTATAGATTTTATTAGCTAAATATCAACAATTTTTACTAAAAAAAACTATATATTATCGTTATTAAAAAACTAAAATATAAACCATATATATTATATTATTATTTTTTTTAAAATAGGACTTTGGAAAAATTATATGAAAATCGTGTTTTAAACATCCTATAGTTTTATCTAATTAAAAAATAATTATTGTTTAATATAGCCGTTTAAATTATCAATTATACACACATTATCGTAAGCAAAAGTATCAACAAAAAATAATATTATCGAATTGAATCGTAATTGCTTTTAAACGGCGAGTTTTTCCCACAGTTTCGCTACCAACGCAATAACCATTCATTGTCTCACACAAAGACATTTTTATCATTATATCATTATAATACGTAAGATTACGATCTAGTATTCGAATAACACGTTCGATTATTGCCGCTAATTCGAGCCCATTATGAACATGTGCTGAGTTTTCCATCCATTATCCGACGGATCCCGTTAATACTAGTTTTATATATTAACGCAAAATCGATTAGGAATTGACACAAATAGCTATTCACATATGCCAAATGATTTGCTTTTTTGCCATGTTTATGCATGAGCTTTATATGACAACCAAAAGCGAGTTTACAGCTAATCTTTTGGCGAGTGTACCATCGATCTTTTTGAGAAAATCATTGCAATCTATAATGGCAACTCGCGTTTGAGGCGAACGGTGAACGTGCTACATCTAGAGGCGTTCTCTATAATTAAATATTTATAGGATGATCATCTGCCTAATGACACGGTCTGATTGTATAAAAAATTACACACACACACATTACAGATACGATAGATACGCCATAAGATGAGGATGCTGAGTTGATAGATACGAGGCAAACCCGCCGCTTAAGATACATGGGAAATAATAATTTATGGTCGGTTCAAATTGAACCATAAATACTGCAGAGAGTTCAACTATCATTTGCAAATAACGCATAGGTTTTAGAATCATATTTTTATTATAATGAATTAGCTTAACGTTTCAAAAATATTTGTGTTAGTATCGGACCGTCGTTATTTATTTAGAACAAGGCGAAGTTTAATGTATAAATAAATGTTTTTTTATTAGACTAATTAGTTTAGAACGTATGCATGAAAGCGGTGTACGTTTAGGTGAAATTTCCATATAAAAAGTTACCTCTCAATTTATACTTGCAGACCCCAAGGCAAGAACATATTAACGAATATATGTAAATGTAGTTTTGAGTATACAAATACCAATATAAATAAATACATAAAAAATAGATGGATTTAATATTTGTATCTTCTTTTTAAATAAAACTATAATTGTAAGTTACAAAACTACAGCTGATTCAGTCATTACTGTATCTTGTTAAATTTTGGTTTTCGAATAAGAATAGTCAAAATGCATACATTAATATTTTATTAATATTTATTTAATAAAATAAAAGTAAATATATTTATTTCTGTCTGACTTAACTGCACACAAAATAATGAAGCAGTGCTATATTTTTTTATCCCCCTCAAATAATTTTCGACAATAAGATATTTAGTTTCACTTTCTACAACATTTATTTTATTTTTTTATTGCAAATCTGATCATCATGATTTGACAGGTATATTCAATGCCTCGTGATGGCAATAATAAAAACAATAATTATACAATTAAGCATTTAAATATAAAACAGTTATGATGCACAACTAAAATAAGCACAAAGCATTCGTCAAACTTTTTATAAATGTATTTATGTGCATAGTATTTTTTACATAGTTGAAAGTCGCCTAAAATTTGCTTCAGTCAATCATAAAAACAAGATCTATAGATAATCTACCACAAGATACAATACACGATCTATCAGTTGCAATTAACTAATTAGGTCGAATAAAAATCGTTACTCACAATTTTTTTCAGTATATGATATTTTTGTGGAATAATAGTAATTTTCATGATTGCCCTATACATCTATATTTCATAAATGCTCTAATCGACAACATACGAGGTTTAAAATGAGTCGATAATGCGTTTCCATGGTCGTGCAACTAACTCGTATCCGATTCCGCGAAACCTCTAGTTTGCTCTCGCCCTTTTGACCCTTCTCCTCAGAACATCCCTCTGCATTCTCTACAATCTCCTCTCGTTTAGATGATGGACCGAACGCCGTTTCCGCGTTCTGTATCAGAGTTACAGCTCAAACCAGCCACAGGTGTGGTCGGACCGGGTTGGTTATTAAATTTTATTGCACCTTCGCGTGATTGATGTCTATATGCCGTAGTGAAGCTAATGTTATAAAATTCGTGAGAATTATTTAAATTCTTGAGAAAATATCTTCATGTGTATTTGACACGTTTTGGTTGTTTAAGTAAGTGTTTGGATTAATTAAACAAAAGCCGCGATAGGCCTATGTGCTCTGTTTCTCACATATTGTCAAATAAATTGCAATGTATCTCTGGAAAGCGTTTAGGTTAGTGATAATAATTTTATAAAATAATAGTCTTTTGTTGTGGCTTAAATGAAGATGAGTAAATGTGTCACTGTACCGTTACAAGCACAAAAATATTCTTAGTTAACCTAAATTGAAAATATAAAATGAGAACTAAACTCATAATGTTATGAAACCGCAACGCAATACTAAGCTTTCAGAAACTTATTCTGGAATATTTTTATTGTATTACTTTATGAAGTTTATTATTATAAAATAAAACAATAACACTGTTTTTATTGTTTATTTTACAATTTAGATGTTTTGATGAAAACATTTAATTAAATTGTGTTTTGACTTTTTTATGTGGAAATTAATTTATGTTCTTGTAATTAGTGCAGAAAATATTATATTTTTATATTGCACATAAAATATGCATTTTAAAATGCTATCTATATACTTTGCAACCTGAATTAATAAGAAGCGTTGTATACTAAAATCATCCACATATAATACAAAAACCACACTTAGGATAATTATATACAATTTTAAACAAACCCTTAATGTTGTTTTATTATTAATTTTAACATTGATCAGTCTCCAAAGACTGATCAAGGTTAATAGCTAAAAAAATATAAGGTAGTTCATAAATGTATTTTTTTTTTAATTTAAGTTTTAACAGTTAGTCTTGCTTTAGCCGTTAATACAAGAGTATTTTTTTATTATATCTGTGTTAGTACACATCACTCTACATTTCAATATTTATAAAAAAAATTGGGTCGCAAAATTTTCGATGGCAGAACTATTACCAAGTAAACAATTTATTAAAAATTGTATTTTAAATAAACTACGGCCACTAAAAACATTTGTAAGTGGTAGGTGATTTAATTAATATCAGCAAATGTCTAAGATTGATTGAAACCATTTTAACATTAAATTACGATATCAAGTATATGTATTACTGGATGTGGGAGACTTGCAAAGATAGCCAATGCTATCCTGGCTGCAGATGTGGAAGCAAATTCTTCTCAAAGTCATCAATAAATAAAAAAATGCCATATTCTTAAAAATATTTTCGAGACAAATTCGAGACTTTTTTTTTAGATTTTATTTTATTATAAAAATACTACATAAAATGTGGGTATTTTTGAAGGCAATGTTCCGCTTCTTTTATTTATTGTATAATATGTACAAAAAAGAGCTAAAGGAAATTATACCTGAAATACATCAGTATATATGTACATCTCGAATAACTGTAGTTTAGTTAATATTCATTATTTAAAGTCGTTTTTTTTACTTTTTTTATCAATATATTCTTGCTATGATTTTTATTAGAGTTGGGCCTCTCAAAAAGAACGGGCCCCGAGAATTTATCCCCCCTCCTTCACCTAGTTATTTTGTAAGAATGGTAGAATTACATAAGGATTGTGCATTACGAAACTCAAAAACCTGGCTGAACAATAACAACAAGCTAGTATAGCGATCAAAAGTAAATAAAAAGGCTTGTTATTGACTCTCGATAAAATCAAGGAATTTGGCTGGAGGTTTTATCTCATCCACCATATTCTTCAGACCTTGCTCCTTCTGACTACTATTTATTTCGATAAATGCAACACTTTAACGACGGAAAAAACCAAATGCATACGATTTGAAAAATAATACGATCGGAATTATTTGCATCATAGCCTCTAACATATAATACTAATGATTAAAAATATGCCAAAGAAATAGAAAAAAGAAAAAAATATTAAATCCTAAAAAAAATGTATTTTAAATTATGAAAATACAAATTGACATTTAAAAGTGATTTTTTTATTTATTAATAAAATTACTTTTATTTTCGAATTACGTTACCTAATAAAAAATTATACCTGAATCATAAAAAAACTTATTCTATAGCTGAATTTGAGCTTTCCTTACATATAGATTATGCAGAATTTGTATAACATTAAAACTTTATTTTATATAATATCATATTGTTTGCGATTATAAGACACCTTAATTATGACACTTGACACACATTCATAATTTATTTATAGACGCGTTTGTAATTGCTTCAATTAAAACGAATTAATTCATAGCAAAACAGTTATAATATAATTTTATATATCCCACATGTTCTGTTCATTCAAATGAGCAAAAACTATAATAAACTCATTTTTTTTTAACATTGAAACCATTTCAATATGCCATCTTCTTTTACGATGCCTTATATATTTCGACTGCGGTCATTAGTTGGTCGGGGAAAAAGCAATACCAACACGGTATATTAGAAACGTGCTTGAGCAATTCAATAATGACACCATAAAGATCAATATATATTATTTATTTTTTGAAACAAATAAAAATACAATAATGGACATTCAAGTCAAATGTATGCAAACAATAAAATATGTCCAAGTTATTGAGAAAGTTTGCGACGTAAACGTATTACAAAATAAAAAGCCACGTGAGAAACTTGATCATTGTTACAAAAAATCGATTGATCGTTTAATATTGATAAAGATTTATTTAACAGGCGTTTTTCACTTGCATTGTTGTGTATCGTGAGAAAGCGTAAAGCTCAATTGGAGTTAATCGGGCGTTTTTCACCTTCACACTAACCGTTTAATTTATATGAATACAATTAAACACGTATATATTGTCTCGTAGAAAAATCGCTTTTCATGTATAAAATATAATAATTAATCAGAAATTTTCGATGTTTATTTTACATTACTTCAGGGTTTAAAAGGATTTTAACTCAACCCAACCTTTAACGTTTCAATTAAACCAAACGCGGTGTTTACTTTGCAATATTGAACTGGATCAAACATATGTATTTAACATACGATATATGTGTTTATTTGTATTACCTCTATAACATTATATCTTATAAAAATATCCTTATTCCTTTTTCTTTCCCCATATGCGAAACTGAACACGTACGATGTTCATTTTCTCGAGAAAAAAACACGTAATATATGTTATTAAGAGCCGACTAGATCCGTTGTTGGTTTTGCTCGTCGTTCTGGAATTGGTTCTCAATTAAGTTCACGATGAAACAAGATTTCTAACACAATAACGCCTTGTTTTCGATTAAAGGTTGCTTTCCAAGTTAATTTACTGTAAACAATACTATGTTCATAAAATATATTATTATTTATCATGACTTCTGAAAGGGAGGTTTTCTATTATATTGATCTTATAATAAAGTGAGCATTAATATTTCCCTATTAATTTATTATTAGGCAAATAATATTAAAAATACACGAGAATCGTAAAATATTGTTAAATATTGTCAAATGTATTATAAATGGTTTTTGTTTCAAGAGCATTATGTTTTTTTGCAATCCACAGCACAAAAATTAAATTATTCCATAATATATTAGTTAAGTTGTGTCGATTGTGTTTGTATTTAAAAAAAATTTAGCATCAACACTACTTAAGAAGCACTAAATTGTTAAAGATATTCCTGAAGTCTACTGCAAATTAAATTTGCAAGCACTGGGTGCTTGAATTCCTTAAAAACTTATTATATTAAATGCTGTATTTATAATGAATATGCATATAAACATAAAACGCCTTAAAGTTTAGGTTCAACTTTCTGATTATTTTCTTATTTCACAAATAATACACCTCTAATTCAGCTAATATATTATAATGTCATAACAAACTCTAATGCAAGAAAGAACCTGAACTCTTTCTAGAAAAAAATCATTAAAAATATTGAAGTAGTACCTAAACACATGGACATGAAAGTAGAGGAAGATGTGTAGTTAAAAAATATCATGATGCGATAAACAGCAAGTTGGGGTAACTAAAATAATGTTTCAGAAGAGCCACAAACATTCCAATGCCATCAGCTTATTATTAAAGACCAAAAGAAGCATTAAAATAGGGCGATGAATTGGTAGTAGAATAGGGAACCTCCAGAATAAGCCTCATTGAAAAAAGAGAGAAGCAATCAATCATTGTTAAAAATTAAATACAAGCAAAATAAATGGAAGAACTTAAAAACTTGTAAGGATGAAAATAATAAATAAGGTATGTATGTAAATGTTAATATTTTTTTCAGGGAACTGCAGATCGCATTATGTATGCTATTGTTTGTATTCTTTATATTGTTTAATAGCTCATAGGAAAGAGCTATGCGTGCTTAAAACCAAGCTTGAGGTAGCGACCATTTGCTAAATGAGATAACAAGGTTTCTCAGAACCACAATAAAATGGTTTTTCAATGAAGATTGAAAGCGTGATTAAAACTACCGTCCAAGAACAACATACAGAGGGGTTTATAGTATGAAGTCATACGAAAAAATTTGGTTCTGAGAAACTCTACTTTCATTAGGCATATGGGATATAAACGGGTTTTTAACCACGTCCCATAACGGTGTGTTAACACAATGTGTTAAGCCATCAACCAAAGTAGATAACACATTTTTTTTAGAAATAGGGTCTACGCCCTTGAGCTTAATGTCGAAGTTGTATACTCTTGGCTGATCAGGCCTCTATTAAAACCCTTTCACAGCAAGCCATTCACAGCTACGGGCCGCCAATTAAGGCACTTTATGAAGAGATCCCTTATCGGCGCCCTACGGTACCACAGCCTTTAGAGCTGCATCTACTAATTATGATCATTTTTAAGAGTAAACAACACGTCGTTCAAAGAATGACAAAACCAGAGCACGTCTCAGTGACTTCAATCCGCAGATGGCGTGTCGCCAAGGGTCTGCGCCCCCAAATACCGTGCCTTGTAAATATGTTATTCAATGGCGGAAATCATTGTTTTCTATTGAACCCAATTGCTGAATTAACATATACTGTTTGATTGCAACCTAAATAATTTGTAATAATAAGAAAAGATAAAAAAAGCACAAAGAAAAATATTATGAAATGGAATATAAAAAAATAACAAATAAATTACACATATAGATTTTACATAGTTACTGATTTATATTTATACATATATGAAGGTTTATACTATACTTTTTAAATTTAAGCAATCAAATGTGTATGATTGCATATTCGAAAAAGCACATATTCCATTCTCTCAATTTAGGCAATATTAAGTGCAAATATTAAATCTGGCATAACGAATTTCAATCATACAAAATCGTTTCAATATTTTAACAGTACACACTGCCAGCGATCCATTACAATAACGTTACAGTTTTGTCAGTAACAAAAAATGCGCATTTATGATTGATGTATTTGAACCGTTAAGTAATTGCAGATTTAACCGTAACGTATCGTTTTGGCAATATTTAAAAATATAAAACCATTACTAGATCGCTTTATTTTATGAATAAACTATTTATCATGATATTTTTTTTTATTATATATCTTTATTTAAAATAATTATGAACAGTGAAGGCAAAAAAACAATAAAATAAATATGTATGTACACGTATTGATAACTGTAAACTATATACATAAAAAATAATCGGTTCAACATACAACCGAATTATGGTAGCCGTTGGCTAATGAAAATCGATTAATAAAAAAACTATAAAAAATGCTTATCGCACTTTCAAAAGTTATATATTAACTTTTTAATTTTGTATAGTATTACAAATGTTATAAATCTAAGATGTCAGCGCTTTATCAATTTATTCGATTTTTAATTAATGATTCAAGCTGCGTATAATTAAAATGTTTGTTTTAGTAATATATGCTCTACTCATGAATTATGTTAAAAAGTATCGTAAAGTTTGTTAGGATTAATTTTATTATGAAGCATTAAACATAGTGTAGATCGTTAATTTAGATATGTAGGTCGTATACAGAGCGTGATGTATTAAACATACATATACATAAGATCTGGACCTATTAAATAATTACTATATAACATTCCGACAGTAACAACTGCGATTACCGTGCTGTTATATTACACCCAATAACCCTATTTTAAAAAACCTGTTTATATGATATTCGATACATTAATTCGATCTAAGTTTTATATTTGTTTATATAAATCCTGGTACAAAAAAGTGGATAATGCTCTCGAGTCGCCAAAAGAGACGGACCCTCCTCAAAGATTCAGGGATGGTCGATAAAACTTAGCTGTCTGTTGTTAACGATAAAAAATTATCTTTATTGCTATAGGAAGGTAAACAGGAAAGGAATTTAGTTTCCTCGTGACCTGTCACTAACGGTTCGCGTGCTCAGCTGAACAATATGCGCATCTATTTAGTATAGATGAGAATCTGACCTCTTTTTGCGATAATCGATATTGAAATTAAATATAATGTACTATTGCTATTATTATCTACAGAATTACAGAATTGTAATGTAAAATATTTTTTATTTATTATATTATACTAATATTATTAAAAATGATTAGGTATTATTTATTCCACATTTTATTGCATTGTTTAATTTCTGCTAAAATGTTTTAATTTAATTTAATTATCAATTAACAGTAACTCATTGCTACTATATAGCAATAACTATCTTTAGGTTTTATTATGGCCTATTTATGCTCGTTTTGTATGTAACTAGCATCATTTCAGATGAAAAAACAACGGAAAGCTTATACGACCGACAATAAGCCGTATATGTATAGTAAATTAAACTTAATAGCTGATATATCCTGTCTAGCAATATCGTAATTTAAGTTAAATGCGAGTCAAATAATACAAAAATAAATTAAATACTCCTAAGAATTAAAAATAATTGGCTTTTTAAATAATATTTCGGGGGTTCGTAAGTATTTGAGATTAGATTAATACTTTTTATCATAAGCTATCATATATAAACTATGTGTATTATTATTTGATAATAAATACAAAACATTCCGGGTAATTCAAAATATGTTTATATACAGTTTACTAATAATATAAAAGTATACATGTCCTGCCCTGAGTTTTTGATTTTGTATAAAGTAAAGTTATTAAGTCATAAATGAGCATTATAATTGTATAACATTTTTTTAAGTCAAGTTACAGATTAGGTAATTATTGTAAAATATACTTACGGTTCTCGTAGACTTGTTTGTGTCTTGAGAATCCAGTCGTCTCTAAAGATAAGGTAGATGTGAAGAGGAAATCGGCTGCTTTCTATGTCTTTTTAGTCTCTGACGATTGTCCGCGACTAAAGAATCGACTAAACCAAAAATATTCACTTGTTTCTGTATAGATGTTCTATTGTTGACGAAAAGTGATTTTAAATTTTTTTTTTTATTATTATACAATAAAATTAGTTATTTTTAAAAAACACTTTTTTGTTACATATATTTTTTTATATTTAGCTATTATATAAATAAAAATTGAATCAATAATTTATGTTCACTTTATTAAGAATTTTACTTCGTAATAATATATTATTAACTACTAAAATAATTGTAAAATATTTTTAAAATATATTGCCATTTGTGATTATTGTTAACATTGAATTTCATTTCATTTTAATGTACATTGACGTATTAAAAAATGTATATTGATATTTAATTTAAATATTTATATAATATTGTATTCATTTTTTCTGATTTGAATTTTCATAATCGCATTTTTACTGTGCGCAATTTACGTGTACGCAATTTTTATTTGCGCAATTATCCGGTCACCTTGCGCCTTTTTGAACTTATATATACTTTCTCTTCCTGGGTGAGGTTTGATGCTCGCCCGCTAATGGACGCGACAATTTGGAAGTATTGGAACTTCATATTGGAACATTTGCGTTGCATACCTTTAACCTTTTGCGGAATGAGTCAATTTACACACATTTTTAATTTGTTTATATACAGAATTTTACTTATTTAAAAAAATATTTTTTTTATTATTATTTTATAATGCATTTTTACTAAATTATAGAAAAATCAGTCACTCCCAACATTTATTTGCTTTGATTTATCTTATTAGTGTTTGTATTAGTATGTTTTAATAATATATTATTTTAAATATTTTTTTATTTATTATTCAGCTTATGTGTATTTTTATGTCAATTTAGAGGCTCACCATAAAATATTTTATGGATATGTCACTTATTCAATTATATACTATGTAAATATATATATCTTGAGTACCTCAAAACAATAAAAGTTCGACCGCCGTACATGTACGGCGATACCGTCCAAATGGTTTAGTTTGCCAACCTACGTAATACTCATTTATTTTTTACTTACAAATTGCTTGTCCTATAATTGTGAACAACAGTTACATTAAATTTGTCTCACTGAATTTATTAAATTGAAAAAATGTTATCTTGATTTTAATAACATGCTAAAAATGAAATTATTAAAAAAATGCAAAATTGTTTTTAAAAATTAGCTTATAAAGTTATAATTATAACGTACAATTCATTAGCATAAATAACTTGTAATTTGCTGTACAAATATAATATTATAAACTTCAAGCCACTACTAATATAATGAACGATTTGGTAAATGCATTATAAAGAGAAATTATTCACTTGAAAAAAGCAAATAAAATGAGGGAACTATCTACAAATAGCAATAAATTATTTTGCAATTAATTACACAACTAGTGTAGAATCAGAGAGAGCTTTCTCTTCAACAGATGTGATCTGTACTAATACTAAATTAAAACACGTTTTATTTATTATGTTTTTTAAAGGTCTTATTTAAATTATGATTTTGAAAGACAGTTACAAAAATATTTTTTTAAGTAATGGTGCGAAACTTAAAACAATAACCTAAACAGATATTATATTGTTTTTATTTGAATAGATCTACTTTATTAAACCAAAGGTTCTTAAAAACATAAATTAAGAATCTGTATTTATATGCGTTAATTACTTATTGATAGTAAATATGTTTGTTAAATAAATGTATTAAAAATTTTACTTATTTCTTCTATAAAAACGGTTTATTTGAAGGATTTTTTAATTTATATATTATGATATAAAGTCAGAAAATAGTTTATATTTTTGATTACTAGTCCTGAATGCTAAATTTTCATAGGACATGAATTAAATCATACAACATATTATTTAGTATTTATTTTAAAATACATATTCAAAATAGTAGATTAGATATAAGACTGTCACCAACTTTTCTATTGTATAAAGGATGCAACAGAATCACCTGACTGCCAATGGCACTCGATGCTTTTCATTTATTTAGCGTAGCAAATTGATGGCTTCATTTTCTAAAAATGACTCAATCGTTTATATTGTGAAAATGTTAAACATTTAAAAGCGTAATTTGCAGATAGTTAATGTTTGTTTTTTTTTAATTTTTATTTCGTATAACAATGTAAAACTTGACCCTAATGATAAATAACAGAAGACGTGTATCATAATAAAAGTTAAAGGTCATGTGAATCATGTGGGTATAATTATTCTAAATAATTGCACTTATTCTGCCATAACCACTTAATTAACTACCATACAACTGCTATTACCGATATATCCTAAAATTGAGACAATGTAAATTTCAAAGTTAAAATACGTTCATTCGTTTATAGAAAAATATTATTTAAAAAAAACAATCAAAAGATTAATTGATATTAATTTATTTTTTATGTTAATTACGCAGTACCTAATTTTATATTAAATCATTCGTATTTTAAAGCACTAGTTTTATTCCGTATTTTTTTGCTTAATATCTAAATATTATATTTTCTCTTCAGATTAAAAAATGGGCAACAACACTAGCACCTCCAGCGTTGCCCCATCCAATCGCAATAAATGGAAAACGAACGGCAGATGGAAAAAGAAAACTCTGAACAACGGACAAGGACATGCAGAGTCGTCCAGGGTTTTGTTCCTACTGTACTTGATACATAGAACTTGGAACATAGTCATAGAGCACGTAGACTCTAAAAGCGTACAAAGGTAATTGATAACGGAGAGGGTGCTCGAATAAATGAATAATCTCCGGTTTCCTAATTGAATATTAATCGAATTTCAGATGGAGAAGCTCTCGAAGACCACAAGGGTCAGAAAGTGACCCTCATGAGTCCGATTTCGCTTCTCAATATTCGTTCTGCAGCTGTAGTATATGCCGTTGCGACGTGGATTGTTTATCTCATTGCAGGTAATTGTTATGCTATCCTAAAACGAGTTAGGCGTTATGAATCGCGTCATTGTTATGTTTAGTTATCGTTAAAATTGCACCGTTGGTCTTAACGTCTACTTATTGTATAACTATATATATATACGCACATAACGGGTGACATTTATCGGTCTTACTAAAATTGAAATGTCAGATTAAATAGCGCATTTATAGAGTTTCTTACACTAGATAAAGCTTAGGAATATATAAATAAAAAATAGTGTAAAAATGCTTAAAAATAACGAGAGCATTGAAATGTTAAATATATATTTAACTGAAATATTAGTCTCCTAAAAATATCATGGGTACATTTATTAGTTAAATAAAGTCAGCAAATAAAATAATTGTAAATATCGAATATATTTTATTTGCTAATAATACATTTCTGCAATGAATTGCATACCATTATTGAATTTCAATATCCAATTTCCAAAAACATCTTAATCAATGAGTATTTGTTCAATTTAGCAAATGGATCAAACTTTAGTAGTGAAAGCTATTGGCAAACAAAGAAAACTATCGGTATGTAGTTAGAGGTTTAACCGTATTAAACCAATTGCGGTTAGATAAAAGTTTTTATTGTTTATATAAACTTTTACTCGCTAAATAGAAAATCTGAATAAATGAAAATGCCATTTAGAATTAATATCAAATTATGTGAATTTATATAATTATGCAATATTATAAATGAAAATCAGATTGGCAATTAAACAGTTTCTCTCAAATAAATAGTTTATTTTTATGTTAAATTTAAAGTTCATCAGTATTTCTTTTTAATTTCTAGTGATTATTATTTTTAGACATATATAACATATTCAAATAAAAATCAAAGCAATTTCTATTTGCATTATAAATTTTATGTCAGAAAATGTCCGGCGTTAGTTTAATGTATTACAACAAAGTAATCACAGTGTAATTTACTTCTTAAGGCATAAATTTCTCTCGCCTTTTGGTCACTTTTTCATTATTAGCATAGCATCTAGGAGGTTTTGATTCAAAATATTCTGAAAGCCCCCTTTTCACATAGTGTGCATTCTGGTTTTTTCTGTATCGATCGAAATAAATGATTGTTAGTATGAGCAAAGTCTAGAGAATAAAATGGATTAGGTAAAATAAAACCTTTCAGGCAATTTCCTGAGTATATCAAAAGGTAATTTCTTCTCGTGTAAATGCACATTGTCGTTTTAAAGAACTATACGACTTCTGTTTACAAGTGCAAGCTTTCTCGAGCTCACAAAAATAAAAGCTCGCTGTTATTGTATAGCTAGTTTTAGGAGTTTCTTAATGCGCAATAACTTTGCTTTTTTTACAGTAAGCCAGGACTGGTTCAATTTATCAGCCAACTGATTGCTAGTTTGGGTAGGATTTTCTTTCATTTCTACAGACAGGATATCATCGTTTATCTTTGTTGTTCTCTAAGTCTATGACTATTTCTTGATATCTTAATTTTTTGTTCTAATTTTTTAATCCCCCTTTGATATTTACCCATATCTAATAAAACACCAACCCTTTTAAAAATGTTTATAGTGTCCCTATTTGGCATATTCTAAAGAAATTCATATATCATGCAATTTTGTACAATCGTAAATTTTGGTGTACAATTATCTAAAATAGCAGAATATGTAATCCAGATATGCAAAAATACAGATATAATAAAATATGTACTTAGATAATAATGGCCAATGCACGATTGACTGTTAAAATTAAATTTAAAAAAAATCTGAATTATCTAATAAAACATTCAGATAAAATATTACTATACATTTCGTTGAATTCTCAACGACTGTAATATTAATAAAGAATATTTTTGTTTTAAAATTTTACTACTTAAACGACGATGAAGATTTTCAAAGTAACATATGCTAATATTATTTTAATACATGTTTTCTTATGTGTTAATATATAACTTACCGTTTTTCAACCAAAATATCGAAGGCACTTAACGACCTAAGTTTATCCGTCGTTACCGCAGTAATTATATTCGGGAGTTTTCTCCGGTGGAAAAATGCTCTGCCAAAACGCTGACCTGTCTTGGAAATGTTCCAATGGTAACCGTGACCAGCATAAAAATGCAGTGGGGCGGTAAAAAAAATATAAAAAAATTCCACCGAAAATAGACGCAAAGAATCCTTATCTTTGTGGGCGAATTGGCCCATGTGATGTGCGAGGTTAACGCGGCGGAAACTGGATTTTTCGCGAAAA
This sequence comes from Plectrocnemia conspersa, assembly GCF_051122295.1. Lineage (NCBI taxonomy): Eukaryota > Metazoa > Arthropoda > Insecta > Trichoptera > Polycentropodidae > Plectrocnemia > Plectrocnemia conspersa. Next base: position 11,739,617 of record NW_028277166.1, on the reverse strand, counting down.
TTTTCAACAAAAATCCGTTTGCATATCTCGTTGCCCACTAAGCATTGGGGAATTTTAATTTTGACCTTTTTTGGCGAACGAGAATGAATGCAAAAAAATACGTTTGATTCAAGTAATTAAAAAAATTGCGAACTGTTGAAATATTTGAGTAGCACAAATTCACCCTTGTGAGTAATACAATTCGGTTAGATAATTTATTTCCTGAGTAAAATTGTTAAAAAATATTTAACTTCATTTTTGATTAAATTAAATATTTTTAATTGAATAATAATTTTATAGAACTTTTGTATTAAATTATTATTTAAATAATGACATCTCTACGAAAAAGATAAAATATTATTTTTTTAGTTTGCTTATTACATAATAGATGTCTCTACAATATAAATAATTTTCTGTATAAATAGCAAGTTTCTCTTTTACTGTTTATATATATTATTTTATTATTATATATATAAAAATATGTATATATATATGTATTATTTTATTTTTTTAAATTTATATTATTATGTTTTTAATAACAATAATAATAAAAGCATATAGAGACATCTATGAAAACCTACAATTATTTTATTGATAAAATTAGTATAGACGTTTACAACAGATGTCTTTAAATCCTATTTAAAAGTATAAGCAATGTACTACTAATCCAATAAAATAAAGATATTATACACCATTCAACTAAACCTAAAATCCTAAAACAAATTTATACTTTTACAAAACTTGTTTTATTTATTTATTTATCCAGATTACCTAATAGCCATTTCACATAAATAAACATTTTTTAACAATTTTTATAATTCCTGAATTTTATACAATGAATCCTAACCTTACTTGACCTCGTTCATACATGATTTTAAAGAAATCGCTACGATTTGATTCGTTACGCATATGTTTATTTGAAATCTAAGCTAAATTTGACTTGTGCGATTTTTCGACTTACACGAAAACTTTCGGAACGAATTAAAGTCGAGGAAAAGTTGTCACTGACTTTAAACCTTAACTTTAATTTTTTTTATTCATATTTAAAACAATGACATTCTTACATCAAAAATTACGTTTAAAGTAAATAAATGTGTACTTTAAGTGTATGAAGTACCCTAACGGTTTGGGCCTAAGCCATAGGTACTTGGAAAAAAAATGTCAGCGGCCACTTTCAAAAGATCCTAATATGTTTCATATTTTATTAAAAATATATTTTTTCAATAAATAAATCTAAAATGCCCAAAACAGTTTCGCATAATATTATTTATTGAACACAAAACTATTTACCCAGTTCTCTGTCGCCCTCCATGATTCCCCAATCACCCACCAAAATCCGCTAGAGTCAGCATTGCCCACAGAGATTCGTCCATAGCCCACCAGTGGGGTATATTGCTCATTTTGAGAACCTAAGTATCGACTATTTCATGGCTTAACTTTTCGGTTCATGCGAATTTTGATTCATAATATTTTTTTCCATACTTGCAACATTTTAACGAAAACACTTAAATATGTTTTCTGCAGTAATCCACCCTAAGTTTGTGGGAGGGGAGTGGTATAGCGTATATAGACGATATCATAGCGTTAATTATATGTAATGATAATTTTTAAATCGAAAATAAAAATATTTTATTTATATGTATGAGTCTATATCAGTATGTTTTTTAAATGTACTCTAAATCAGGTATATTAAAGTGGTATTCCGTAGTTATTATAAACAATAATTATATTTTATTAAGCACATCCAACAGGGATGTACATAAAAACAGTGTATAAAGACTCCCAGGGCAAGAAAATGTCAACTATTTTGTTGTTCAATGTTATTGTCCATCAGACAGACCGATTTGAAAACTGTAGTCTGTAGTGAATGAAAAATATAATACTGCTGTGGGAAAACTAGTGATTAATTGTGTAAGTGTGACCATTTAAAAAAATTAATAAGGCAAACATTGATTTCAAAAAGTTCACGAGATTCTACAAAAAAAATCTCGTTTAATTCAGATTTCATAAAAGAAACACATGTCTTGAATTATTTGCTTAATCGATCCATTGTGGCAACAAATTTAAGAAACGATGAATCATGATATATAAAAACTTACTTCAATTCCAAAACAAAAATACTGGATAACCACACCCAACCCTGTTAAATGAAAAACGTAATTTTTGAATTTTAAACAGATAGTTCTAGTCACATACCAGCTAAAAACTTTTCCGGTTTTTAATAATTGTTTTTTTTGTTTAGTTTCCACACATAGTATAAGTATGTACAATATATGACAAATCAATAAGAGAAAATTCCATAGTATAAAAACAACATAGTAAAGAAACCCTATGTAGCACGCATTTCTCACGATAAAACCGAGTATCTTTATTGATCTTCATTAAGTCTCTGCAACGTGTAGGCTAAGTTTCCGGTGCTTTTCGAAGGTCACACGAAGATCCTTAGTAAAGGAACACCTGTCTAGGGTATATCCCCCGAGATAGTGTAAATATTCCACTGGCATCGAAAACCTTGAAAATAAAATTATGTGACATATCTTGACACTGAAAGGCGATCGGTTATTGAAAGCCCATTTCCATAAAGAATTGAGATCCTTCCGCATCTGCATCCGAGGGCATCCGAAACCGACTGCACTCTCTTGAGTGTCTCATACTCTTAATTAAGTGATAAAATAACAACAATATAATGTTTTTAATATATAATAAATACCTTTCTTAGTGATTTTTTCTTTAGAAAAAATATATTCTCTAACATAAGCTTTTACTTATAATAATTAAATAAATCTATGAAAAATATATTTTTTATTTAAAATACACGTATATCATTGTTGAAAAATGTCATTAATTAAAAGCAAATATTCCATTATAGCGTCGTTTGCTTTGATTTATCGTAATTTCGATTCGGCTCGATATCTTGGCTGTATAAAGACATTTGTATGAGAGTCACGCAACGCGACAGGCCGTGTCGCATCGCATTAACAACCTGTACGACGCCCGACACAGTGTTTCCCAACATGTGAGGCGCATAACGATTATTAAATACATAACTGCACGACCCTCGCGTCGAAAGATTTCCTAGAAACATCTCAACGAAAAAAAAATCGATCGCGTACTCCTTGATCTTGTACGTATGAACAATTTTATGTTTTGTTTTACTTTACATATATTCACCGGTTGAGAAGCTTCCATTAGAGTACCGTGTCACTGCGTTAAGTTATAAACAAAATAAAACGAAAGACAATAAGCGATAACTGACGGACATGACAATGGCACATTTACAAACATTGAAAATACTTGGACGGACAATGCTTCACATGCATTGGTTGATAATGATGATGATTCATTCGGAATTCTTGTGTACCTTCACGCTGTTTTTCCGGGTTTGTCTGCATTTTCACTTTTCGCCGGGATCATGTCCAAAGCGCGTTTAAAGAGAAACGTTGAGACTATCTAAAACCATTTATAAAAATAACTTTTTTATATATTGGTCGAAAATATCGATTTTATTAATGAAAATCTTAGAAAATTAGTTGTAGATAAATACAATTTTTATTTGTGTAATGTATAAAAAAGTTTTAAAAAATCTATTATATCGAATAGCTGTACTATATATTAGGAAAATAAATTTAAGAACAGCTTCGAGATTTATATATAGATCGGGATCATTTCAAGTATTGTCGAAAATATTGAAATAAAAAATTGAAATAAGGGTAAAAATATTAACCCAATTAAATAAAGCATTTTGATTCGCTTTACACATAATAGTAAAATGAATAAAATAGTCTAGTAACCTTGCCAATGACAATCAGTATTTTTTTAAATAATTCAGCTATAAACCTGTCATAGAACAATACTAAAACTAACTTTTTTTTAAAACATACATACAAATATTACTAATCGAATAATTTATAGTACTTTTTTTTTAATATTTTATAAATGATTTTTAAAGATATATAAAGATTATTAACAAAAAAAATATAAAAATATAGTACTATTCAACTACTGGCTGCAAACTAATTACCGTTAAATTCAATAACTGACCAAAATCAAACATTGATACAGGTCTTTATAATCAAAAGCAGTGGTACGAAAACAATTTTTATTTCTGACCCCTCATTTTGTTTAAATTTTTTCGCGATCTAGGCATAGACGTTTTTTCAATATGCTTTTATCTTGTTAGATGTCTTAATGAAACACATAATTAAATAAAGCAATTATTAATTTTAAGAGTTTAATTTACTAGTTATTGACTGCTTATTTTATTGTGAATCTTGACAGATAATTTGTCTTTAGCTCTATATATTTACATTTAAATGATGTATGACATTAAATATTACAGTAATAATACATTAAAATGTATTCATTTTTATTCAACTAAGTTAATTGACGTACTATTCAATTATTTATATTTTCTTGTCGCAAAATTACGGAAGAAAACTAGCTATTAAGCTAAATAAAAATTATATATATTTTTGTATATTGTTATAACTTTTCTAATGACAAATTATATTTAATAATCAACCATGTCTTAAAAGCCCTAGCGGTGTTTTATATTGTATCTAAAAGTTTGGAATCAGAATTAATACAATTTTGATTTAGTCCTTATGAATTTTCCTAATCTCACAAATAATTAGTGCGATGAGTAATTCAAATCAAATCGAGCTAGGTCTTGCTTAGTAGCTTATGATTAATAAAATAAATGTCACTGATTAACAGACTTTGATTTCAGTCAGATGTCTTCACTACTAACTTAGTAGTTGTTAATTGTATTAATCCCGTTTTAAAGCATTAAACTAACGCCTGTCACGTTGCAGTGGGATATTTTAAATAAATAAATATATAATAATGACAGAGAAAAATTATGGTTTTCTTCTCAACATTAGAAAATGACATTATCTTAGGTTCTAAAAATTAACTATGCTTAATAAAGCATTCTATATACTCAGACCTAAGTAAATAAAATTTTACATAATTACTTTTTATGACTCAAAATATATATATATGTACATTATATAAAGTTTCATAAATTCTAAATTTTGTTCATATGCTTTCTAGGAATAAAGAAAAAAAATAGTCAACCTTTTTACCCCAGGACATCTCACTTAATTTTTTGTATATAAATGTGTAATACATATATCGAATATCATTTCTTCAAAATTTTCCTTAGTTGTACGCAAAAAATAATTTTATCCTTTCTTTGTCTGAACCAAGTTATAGCTCAAATAAAAGTATTTTTGTACTGCTATTTTATCTATTTGACATTAAAAACTTAAGCTTTACTTAAAGTAAGTGTAAATGTTTTTGTTTGTTTTTTTTTAATTTTTAAAATTCTCTTACTTATCGATACAAATCAGAGCAATATTTATCAATTCGCGTTGTAGAAATTGTTTATTTTTAGAGTTATAAGTGATTTCAAAGTAATCTATGATGTTTTACATCTTATGAACGAGTTAAATATGCAAGTTTTTAGTGTAAATATTCCTTAAACATTAGAACAGGATTTTAATATATATATATATATAATAAATATGAATGAATAACGTATAAAATACATTTGAGAGGCGTTGACTCATCCGTCAACCATTAACATTCAATATGGGCGCCGCTCGAGAAATATAAACAAGTTGTGTTATATGGGTTTTTCGATGTTTGCCTTTTCAGAAACGAACGGTTCCACGGTTACTGACCGTATTTTCGCATGTTCTTCGCTTATTTGTATTATATTAATTTAAGAAACACGTAAAGGTAATATGGATTGGTTCCGCTCAAATCGCGTGATACCAATTCATATCTAAATACATATTTTCTATATTTTATTCCTGATCGATAAATATTAAAATATAAATTTCCTAAGCAATAAATATCTCTCATCAAGATGTGCTGCTAATTGTACATTTTCACAAATTGCCGCAATCGTTAAATGATTTTGGGAAGTTAAGCAAGCAATTTGAGCATGAGATTTCTACGCAAAAATTTTATACACTAGATCCGACAACTTCCACTCGGGAAGTTCTAATTTCCGTCTGTCAGTGATGCCCACGCCGACTGACCGGATAGACAATGCATGTCAAGGTTTATTTTTTTCTGACAGTTTTGACAGCCAATTGTAGAAATTGAAGGGCGTTCCATCCTTGCCGTGAAGATTTCGCAAAAGAGTTGCAAAATTGAATAAAGTGCTACGAATTTGATTTTATTTGTATTATATTCTTAAGCATGCATTTCGTAAATTTAGTTTATTATCTAAAAGAAATCACGCATAATTATGAAGTAATGTTTAATTAACTAATATGCATAATTTATGTTTTGCGTTAACATTAACAAATTTGTACATTATTGTATTTATATAATTGTTCCAATAGTTAACAATTATTCGTACATAACATTATTAAAAATTATAATTCGTCGTAAAACTATAATTTGTTCGCATTAAACGCTATCAAATAAGAAATCTTTATTGTTGTATTATAATATTTAAAAAAAAGTTGCGTATGCACTTTTTTCGACATTTCTTTCACTCTTGTTGAATTTTAAAACAATTCTAGTCATAATTCACACTTTTACGAGGCACTTATAAAAAATAATGAGGCATTATGAACTCGCTCTTTACTTCGCGAAAATATCCAACAACAATATTGCCTATCAGATAAGCTGTTTTTATTATTAAAAAAGAAATTCCTAACGTATTAAAACGTAAATAAATAAATACATCTTGGATCTAACATTATTAAAAAAAAACATAGAAACATTATTTGAATATTAAAGGCTAATGACTAATAATATTTTTCCAAAAATAATATTGTATACATAATTTATCTAAATTTTATTACAATAAATGTCGATTTATAACAAACCAGATTTGTACCTTTGTGAACTTTATTATTATTATAAAGTATTATATTAATATAATTAGATTATTACTTATTACTTTCAAACATGAAAACCTAAAAATAGAAATTATCGTTTAATTTAAATTACGTTACCCTGCATTAATTTATTTTTCCATTCAAGATTTAGGGAATATTATTATTTTACGATCGAAAACATATTAAAAATACAATTTATGTTGAACCCAATTATTTATTAATTACTTGTGTTTTAAATTATTGGCAATGATTTCAGTATATTAAATAATTAATTGATTCACAATTAAATTTAAGTATAGAATTTTTAAATGATACTTTGAATCCAATTACTTTAATTACCAACATAATTATTCATTAAAATTACAACATATATTTAAATATTTCCATAGTGAAATTTTTTAAGAAAATGTTTTTTTTTTTTACCTATTGTAATGTACCGATTTGCCAATTCGATTAATTGCAAGCTTTTTCCATGGGTGAACATTTATTTTATTTTATTCAGTTATTAAGAATATGTGAAATAGGAAAACAACAACAATACTCTCGAAAAACATATTGTTTCATAGACAAAAATGAATTATGACAGCGCTCTCAAAGCAAAACAATAATAAAAAAACAGGTTTCGGGTTTGCAACTTCCCCGCGCGTTTGCGTCTTTTCGATATTCATTTTCGTCCGTGGGGCAATTTGTACTGTTGTCCAAAGCTCTCGCATTATAGTTTCCCGTGGCAACGACCTCGTCGTATTTTTTACCGTTTTATTATATTATTTATTTCGCACATCGGAAGAGAGGGCACTAAATGAAGCGAGCCATTTTCCATAATGAAACGCGTTTTCTAAGCTCACCGATTGGAAAATAGACGAAAATCTCACTTTCCTCGGCTTGAATGGTTCGATGGTTTGATGGACAAAGGCCTTCCGACACGCGGTTCATTGAAGAAATTTCAACCGTGTCATCACTTGATTGATTGGGATTGATTTTCTAATTTTCTCGATAGAAATGACGCGATGAAAATGTCGCTTTTTCATGTTTATCTAATATTTTCAGGCGAAAGTTTCTTAGTGATTTACTACATTAGAAGTTTATTTATGTAATAATATATTTTATTGGATAATAATGTTATAAAAATAGAAGTAAAAGTAAAAATATAAAATCATGCAAATATAATATAAATATTATAACACATAGTGGATTTATTTTAAAATTTTATGCTACATTGTGATCACAGAAATTAAGAAAATATACAATCTTAATAAAAAGAATTTTCCATTTATTACACTTTACAAGTTTTTTGTTACTTGAATATGTAAAAATACTCGATGTATTTATGGAACTACTTGCTTATTTTAAAACTACAATATTAATAATGGGAAAAGAGTATTTTAAATATGCTCGTAAATAAATAATTCTCAAAATTACATATCAGATTTCAAATCTATATGTTATATTTGCAAGTTTGCAGGCAATGTGTAGATGGCAATTTAGCAGTTTACTGAAATGCAAAGTAGCAATTTACTAATTATTTTCTGAAATTTTAAAATCTACTCTCCAAATAGAAATTAAAGCCGCATATTGTTTGCTGTTTACGTGACCTTTTTCAGACAGTGTTTTAAAGTAATTTTTTTTTACTGTTTTTATTCTCAGATTGGTTTGAAACATTTAATTCATTAATTGATTTTCATCTAGAAGGTGTATGCTGAGTTCATTTAAATGAGCCGTGGTACGCACTAGAAATTCAAGTACAGGTATTCTTTTAGAGTTCTTGACTTAATCACTATACTGCAGTAAAGAACACAGTATCTAGTTTTCAATAGATTCATAAACATTAAATTTATGGCGATTTAATCGTCTTGAAAAATTATATTTTATTAACAATTCTGTATATATACATATCTACATTACTATAAAAAATTAAAAGCAAGTCAATTTTCAATAAAAATAGATAATACTGTGCATTTTTATATTTAAATTTTCACTAATAATATTTTACTATTTTAGAAATTTAATTAAGTGCTAAAAATTAAAATTGAAATATATTGATTATATTTAGTAATAAATTTACTTAAAACTGTATTTTTATTTTAATAAATAAAATTAATAAAATATAACAATTAAAAAATTTATTTAACCATAAAATTAGTCAAATACGCTTTTTGAAAAAAATATAAATTTTAGTTATGCAGTTATGCTTTTTCTGTTGATAGCTGAGTACTTTTTTATTATGTAAGTGTTAGTACACATCTGGACTCCATATTCTAATATTTAAAAAAATGGGTCCCATTACTTACGAAGGCAGAATTTTAATGTTTTTAAATTTTGCCACACGTCAATGCGCGTTTTCGTGTGGCGAAATTGGCTATCGATAAAATCAAGGAACTTGACTCATCTCGTCACTTTATTTCGATCGATGCAATATTTGCAGACGATGTGAAAAGGATTGAAATATTTTTAATCAAAGCCTACACGAATCAAATAATTCTACAACACGACAATGTGCGTCCCTATATGGTGAAATTGGCTCTCGATAAAATCAAAGAACTTGGCTGAAGGTTTTATCTTATCCGCGTTTTATCTCATGATGCAACACTTCCTAGACTTGAAAAACATATTAAAATGCAAACGATGTGAAAAAGGGCTATCGGAATATTTTGAATCAAATCCACAAACATTTTATGCTAAGAAAATTAAGAAAATAATTGATATGTGAAAGAAGGTTAATATTTAAAAGGACATTATATTTTGTATCATTAAAATTAAAATAAGCATTTTAAACTATGTTTTTTTTATTTATTACAAAAAATATTTATTTGGGATAATCTTATATAAATGGTTAACCATTAAAGTATTAGGACCAGTTTTTTCGGGATATAATAAAAAATAGGTTTATTTAATAATGCAATATGTCCTTTGATTTTTTAATAATTAAGAATAAATTTAAATTAAAAATTACTGAGAAGTAAATAGTGGTGTCTTTTAAGGAATTTAATAACGAAATTTAAAATAAATATTTAAAGGTATTTTTTATGTTTCTTAGAATAGACGCTCATTTTGGGATAATGTAATTATGTAAAAATACCATACATTTTATTATAAATAAAATAGAATGCATTATTACAATATATAATATTTATTTCACATTATAACATTCATATATAATACATTTATCATAATAAGAAAAATATTACTTTTCTTATATTTAAATGTTTTATTCCTTCAATAATTAATACAGCAAACTTAATATAGCAAATTTTCTTGTGGTAAAATAGGAATGAATAGGAATGACTTTGCTCTCAATTTTATGTTATAAATTACATAGCATTAATTTATAAAATGAACATCATAGCATACAAATGATAATTTAGAACAGTTAACAATAATTGCGAGTGTATTAATGTAATAAAAGCAGTAAAAAATTACTATGAAACAAAAAACACACTAAACTGTATTATCATGAATATATATTGTTTTAAAAAATCTAAATTTATATGTTAATTCCATTTATGTAAAACCATAAAAATATATTATAAAAGCTCAAGTTGTATATATATAATATAGGCATGTTTATGCTTAAATTAAAAACAATCTTAAATCAACAAACATTAAATCTTGCTTATGTAGAATTAACATCATACGCGATCGATGTAATCGATACTCAAGCGATCGGTATCACATGAAGTGCGATACTTGGTTATGCTTCAGCAATCTCACCTAATAAGTTATATTTTTTTTAATAAGATGTATCTGTTATTTATACTTTTCAACATATCATGATAAGACATCTTAACGAATATTAATTTTACGCGCGAAAATCAGACATACCAGTTCCGTTCTTGTCTCCTTAGTCGTTCGCTCGAAGCTCAGTTGCGCTTGGGTATCCGGTGGCTCTAGACGTGAACGTTGTTACGTTGTTTCTGTATATTCCGTCTCTGAATTGCAAGCTTATTTTGCTCTTCATTATTTATTGTTGTTGTTCGAGAAGCGTGTGAACCAAGAACGCATTGCACTATTGTGTGTGCATTCGTTCCCGTTCAAAGGGGTAATACTCTGGCGGATAATTATCATATAATAATAAATAATTAAAGCAGTATTTAAAAGTGTGTATTAATGAGTTTCAGTGAGCTTAATGAAATATTTGTATTCAAATAGATAGGATGACTCATCTTTGCAAATTAGAGTATTTTATCAAATGTCAGTGATACATTTTTACTTTATCCAGATAATGAAATATTAATTTAAAGCCTTATAAAATCTTTATTGTAAGTTAATAAAATAATAATATACAGTGTTTAATATTTATATAAATATTCATTTTCTCGTAAACATGCATATGGAGTTGAATAAAAAGACTTATAAGGAAGTAAAAATTATTTTGCAAATATTTAATGTGTTTGACTATAAATTACAAATGGTATCCATAAAGAAATTACAGTTTTTGATTACATTTTATTTTTTGTTCTCTTTTTATTAAAATGTATATGCATCAATAAAGAAATAGGGATGAGCGTATTACATGCTTAAAAATTCTATATAAATAGACATAATTAAGAAAGACACTGATATGTATTTAACTATATACACATATTTTACATCAACTCACGCACGCATGCATTCATCATAACATACATAGTACACTGACATATTTTTTAATCAGAGTAAAAGTTGTATTAGCGTGAAAATATTTTCATTGTCATGTTAATCCGCGACTTTGCACTTTCTTGGCTAATTCCGATGGAATTTTAACGCAAAACGAGAAAATCGCAATTAGATCACATTCTAGAACTCGAAGATCTAAAACGTCTACCGGACTGTTCCGTTGGAATATACATAATTTGTTTCTAGATTAAGCGGTGTACTATTCGCAGTAACGGATTTCGAATTGAACACACACGATTTGCGATAAAATTATATGGAAAACCAAGAAATAGTAAAAATTAATTAAATATACAACACACATAAAATTATTAATATTTAGAGCAATTAAATAGTAGACATGCAGTTGGTCGATTCATTGCATTATCACGTAAACAATGTTTAATTTTTAATTATTGATTGACGTTAATAAATAATTTTATGCTTTATAAGCTTCCGCAGTTAGGCTCGACACACTTTTAGTCTGATACTGTTAACCGTTCAAGATCTTGACCGGACAAGACATTCATTATTACATAACAGATCAATGCAATTTATTTATATATATTTATAACATTTACAGGAAAAATATATAACAATAAAACGATAGACATGAAGAGTAAATATAAATTAATAATTCAACTAAAGTTATAACATATCAAACTATACATACTTTGCTCAGTGTTTTGGTTATAAAATCTTAATTAATGAGTGCTCGAGTGCAAAGGATTTTATTGGATTATTCCACTACGCTTGGAAGGTAAGTCGTTATTTTTATAATCTAAATTCGACGAATATGGAATGTTATATGTGTATCAAGCCATGATATCGTGCAAACGTTTACTCTTAATTAGCTTTCGATTATCATTAATGCGATATTCTTAAACGATATACAAACGGTAGAGTTCAGTTATGTTCGCATTTAAATTAAATTTCCGACATTAAAGTTAATTAATGTACATACATTCAAGTGTCGTAAATATATAATATCGAATTTAAGCCGCCCACTGTTTAATTGGCACTTTTTTTTCCGCAAAACTTTTTCTTATTATATTGTTCTAAATTACAATACGCGTTTTATTAACATGCGCATAAAAACTGGCCAAAATTGCATAATAAACCGTTTTTACTTTCGCGCTATAAAATCTTACACATATTTTATTCATAAATATTTCTTTTACATTATATTCAAATATGAATTTTCTGTATTTATATATAAATCTGTTTTTGTAGTGAATTAATGCGTCATTGTTTTGTACGTTTATTTCAAACAATACAATTTATTTATTTATGAAAAAAATTGATTTATTAAGACAGAAAAATATTTCTTCAGTATAATATTCCGCCTTTAATTAATAAAGGTTTATAAGTCCTAAATGCGATTCTGTTATATCCTATTTAATTAGCAAATAGTTATACTAGCATTTAATTAGATAGAAACTCATAAATTACAACATTAGTCATCATGAGAATGGATCTCTCCTCGATTAGTTTAATTAGACGATTTCATACGTGTTTTGCTAAAATATATTTTCTACAAATATTTTTAATATTTTTTAGAACTATTTTCTAAAATAATGATATCAATTAATTCATAAATAAACAATAAAATAGATACTGACGTATCTTTTTATTGAACTTAATTATAAAATAATTATTAAAAATGGTAACAAACCTATGAAATGTTAAAAATGATCAAAAATCTAATATCAAATTTATTGTTTTAAAAATTCACATTTCAAAAAAAAAATTATCATAATGTAATAATTAGATCCTTATTTTTATATAGTATGATATTTACAATATTTTCTTGTTGTCTTAAGCATAAAGACACACAGAAAAACTCATTAAAATAATACTTTGGTTTGGTTGAGATAAAAATAAAATATTTGTACAAATTTGGATTCACAGAATTCATTGCATTTTATGCGGAGGTGTTTTAAGCAAAAATACTTGTATCAATAATTTAAGTCATATGCACATCGCCAAAGTTTGCGATAATAAAATTTTTTCGACTTCCTTATGCGGAGCGCGGTCACTTTAATATTTTTTGGCGATTCGCGCTCTATGCGATACGCTAGTTTGTATTGTTTTTGAATATGGATATATTTTCTGGAATCCAAGTAAAGCGATGTACTCGTTGTTGTTAGAGAGAATTCAAACAAAAATTTTGAGATATCTCTACAAGGAATTACGGTTCGTATTTGTACTTGTATCCTAGTGCTTTTTTGCTAGGAGCGTTAAAATACAGCTTATTGCATTCTCGGCGTAGCCTCTACTCAATAAATCACTTTTTAAAGTTGCTAAGAGGCGGTGTCGACAACCCATCAATAATCAGTGTCTTTCAGCTGTGAGCTTTAGAATGTCCTAGAGAGTCGCGATCACGTCCATTGTTCTCAATGGGTGTGGTTGGAAACGCTCTTCTTGTTATGAATAATTTATGCATTTAATTAATTTATATTAATTTAATTATCAAAAATATATATTTATTTTTTAATAATCATTTTTATATAAATATTTTAGGAATTTCAAACAAATCAACTCAAGTTTCCAATATTGTTAAAGAGAAAATTTGAATAATAATTGCTTAAAAACGATGTATATTTTCTAAAACATAAACTTAATTTATATTTTTGACTGTAATATATAAACTTAAGTGTCCTTTTTGTACTTTATAAATAGTAAACAAAATGTTATAGTTCATCTGCAAATTTGCAATTCTTACGTCGAAAAAACTGAACTCTCAATAATTCTGCTTAATCATCTCTCAACTATTGTGAATCATTGAATCACTCGAGCTTATAATAAATCACACACGATCGTTTTTTGATCGTACATACATATGTACACATTTTTTTTAATCATCCATTCGTGCGGAAGGAATCCAACGTGACCGAGAAGCTCTCGATAATTACCGCAATTTATTTCATTTTATAGTTGGTTTATTGCGTGCCAATGACCGTGGCCATTCTTCGATTGACCAGTCCATCTTAGTCGACTGTTTTGACAGCCCAAGCACGCTTAAATCTTCTTTAATATCATTCAGTACTCAATAAAATACAAGACGCGTCTTACTATCTTCTGCTCACACAAATCAAGCGTTGGATTCCTGTGCGAAGTATCAAATGTACCGCCGAAGCAAATTCTCATACATCTAAGTATAAGGTACGATCATAAAGTTCACGAACATTTGTTTGTAGTGAATAAAGAATGAATTAACATTGTCTTATTTGAAAAACCTTCATATTGTATGTATACAATACATAGAAAACATTTTTTAAGCTTTTTAAGTACAGGAGACATTTGGAACGTAACAATACAAGTCAAGTAAAAATGAAAGATTTTTTACTCAGTTGGCATGCTGTTGCTTAATTTTTACTATGTTTTCAAGTGTCGTAGTTAATAAACTAACCATTTTATATAAAAATGATTTATTTATTAAATAAATTAATTATAATGAGCAACCAATGTTCATTTTTTTATTAATAATATTGTTTCATAATTATATATTTGATAAGCTTTGTAAGCGATGTCTAATTTATAAATTCAGTAACTTTTTGACCAATCCATGTATATATTATTGTACCTATGCGCAAAGAAATACTTGAATCGTAGAGAACAATCTTTTGTGTCGAATCTCACACGGTAAAACATCAAGTCAGATGTATTTATTATGCGATCGCACGTACGAATTCAGAATATGGTATTACTTATGACGGCTTTCGGGTCGTGACGGCAATACTCGATACATTCCAAACTAACTGTCTGATCCCACAAACAGTTGCATTCGAACACAGTTGACTATTTAAGATTTTACTGTTGTCTATGATGTGTTATATGAAATTTTCGGCGTCGTAAAACTGCTTAAATAATTATCGCGCATAACCCTTTCTTTGAATTTTACCGATACTGCGATTTTGACTGTTATAAATCCCGTTATGATATATGTAGGTGTTCTTGTCCATTTTCATTATATATTTTCTAGTGTTTATAATTTAAGGTAATCGATGGTGCGTTAGCGATATTTTTTTCAATTACATACAACAAAGCCCACATTATCGACATGTGTGATGTGGAAAATTAAAAACTTTCTCTATAAACATTATTTATAAAAAACGCGCTTCAAGTATTGTTTATACTCCATAAATGGTGAGTTATAAATATAGGGTCTTAAATTACATGCTATTAAAGTTGATTTTTTATAATAATAGAAAACATAGTTACAAAAACTAAAGTTTTAAGGCAAGTGTCGTATTGATATGCTTACCATAATAAAATACACATAAGTAATTAGTATTATTTAAATTATTAATTACTTATAAAAAAAAAATATTAATGTTATAATTATAAATATATATGAATATTATAATGTGAAATAAATATTATACGTATAATTTAATTTTAGTAAAATGCAGGGTATTTTTACATAATCACTATATGTATGTATTATTACATTATCTCAAAATAATGACTTTTTTTAAGAAACATAAAAAATACTTATGTTATCCTTCAAAAGATACCTTTTTCTACCTGTCAGTATTTTTTTTAATTTAAATTTATATTTAATTATTACAAAAACTAGTTTTAAATACTCTTAATAATAAACCAATTACATTAGCTAATCCAAAAATAATGTCGTTTTATAAATAAATAAAAAAACATACTTTAAAATGCTGATGTTTATTTTAATGATAAAAAAAAATCTTTTAAATATATAACCTTCTTCCAAATACAAGTTTTTTTTTTAATTCCATTAGCAAAAACCGTTGAAGGCTTTGATTTTAAATATTCCAATAACCCCTTTTTCACATCGTTATCATTTTAATATTTTTTTCAAGTCTAGGAAATGTTGCATCGATCAAAATAAGTGGCAATTGCAAGCATAAAGTTAGAGAATTTAAAGTGGATAAGATAAAACTTTTAGCCAAGCTATAAAATATAGTGAGTGCTTTATATTATTCCAAATAAATTATTTTATTTATAATCGTCACTTATGGTTGCGCATTTTCATGGTTTTATACAAATTCAGGTCTAAATGTTTTGATTAAATTTATGTTTAGTTTTGATTTGTTTTCAATAACGTGAATCTGTAATTGTTTAGGTAAATATTTTAGAATATAATAATAATAATTTATTTTATCTACATATGTACCTATAATTTCATTAATAAATTTATATTACCTACATATGTACCTATAAATACAGTTACTTATGGAAGCTTTTAACTTAAAAGGTAGTTAAAAACCATTTTTATTACATTTCGTTTTAAAATTTTATAGTTAAGGTCAGGCGCTTTTATTGGATCTAAACCAATCTTTCTCAAACCCTTTCACAGTAAAAAATATAGAATTTTTAAATTAAAAACGATTAATTTGAACTTTATTTTGTTATCATTATATCATATTTTTTCTTGAAATCCATTATTTATTGATCTTACCGAATTATTACACATTATCATTATAGTCACACAATCAAAACATACCAAACAAAGCATTATACCTCCATTACGTAAGAACCGTTTCCCGAGGACCGTTTAACCCAAGACTTCCGGAAGGTCGGAATTCTTCGCCCAAACTTTAATTGGAAGGTCCGTGGGAATCGGACGATCAATTAATCCACAGGCAATCATTGCACTTGCTCTTCGCCTATACAGAGTGGCCAAAATAATGACCGCTTGTGCAACGAGCATTAACCCTGAATTTTATCGTTAACTTTGTTGTGCAACTTAAACACCGGTCTACGAACGCAACATCCATTGACCGGAAGATTATTTTTTTGATATAATTTTACCCATAAATCTAATTAAACTAATTGTTATGATATGCTATTAACATCAATTGCGACATTAGGTTATTTATAATAAATTATAATATGCTATATTCGCGTTGTATAATACATAATGAGTGACTAGACAAATTTTAACTGAGTTTTAATTGATAGTTTGTCTTAGCGAGAGCTACTTTAATTAAAAACGTGTGTTTGTTTTACTTATATAATATAACATGTATGCATTATTGCATGAACTATAATTAAACATAGCATATTGAATGATAATGCAATTGTTGTGTCATCATCTCATAATATCTAATAGCGATTTTTCCAACTTCCTTCTCAATTACATCAAAGATATCCATCGTTGTTTTTATACAATATTTTACATTAAAGGCAATGGGTCGTCTTCCGCAAATTGTTATACAACAAATGCATTTTATCATGTCTAAGATTCGCAGTAAAGACTGATGATGATGATGATGATATCACGATAACCCAATTTTCTCTTTTCTCTCAGGCTAGAGTCGCGTGCCAAGTTCTAA
This sequence comes from Plectrocnemia conspersa, assembly GCF_051122295.1. Taxonomy (NCBI): domain Eukaryota; kingdom Metazoa; phylum Arthropoda; class Insecta; order Trichoptera; family Polycentropodidae; genus Plectrocnemia; species Plectrocnemia conspersa. The sequence continues at coordinate 11,721,832 of NW_028277166.1, read as the reverse complement.
CGATAATTAAAATGTGCTCCGATTACAAGATATTTCTATCTAGAACTAAAAATGTAGTACATCTTAATAAATTAAATATTTATTTAATTAATATTGAAGTAATTTCACAGATAGATGACTGACATTTCATAAAATATCAATTATTCATATCATTATATTGTATAGTATAAGAAATTAAACAACACACGCGACTTCAATTGACGTTTTGGGATATCATAAATCGACTTTTAATAAGCTATCATCTTCGCCACCGCAATTGATTCGTATCGCTCAAAGATTTCACTTTTGACCCGTCGATTGTTAAAAAAATGTAATATATTAAGATACATAAATCGAGTTTTAATTATAGTGAAAGGCAAAATATCCTTATTAAAAATTATCTGTATCAAACACGAGATTAGATTCGTAATGTGGTCGCAAAAAATATTAACAAGAAATCAATTATGCTTATTAAACGTTTCATTTGTATACATCTATCTAATATTTCACACAGATCTGACCTCGTATAATACTTCTAACATAATCATCGTTGGTATCTTGTGTGTCAAGTCAGTTTCTGGTAATCTGCTTGAACAATTGAATTATCGTACGGTTAAATATTTATTACACTACGAATGAACAATGGTTTAATTAATGCTCATGAATGAATGTTATGGTTTTGTTACGTGTGACGTATTACTAAGAATAATGTACCAGTACTTTTAGTTATAAAGTAAGGGTGTTATTTAATAGAATTATTTAAAAAAATAACTGCATTTAAATCAAAAGCTTGTTCCATGAAACGTATTATTTGTGCATTTATGTAAGGTAAATCTTCGGAAAAGGATTTCAATAGTAATGCACAAACAATTATTTTTATGGAACAACAATTTTATATATTGCTAATTTAGATCATTCTCATTAAGTAATAAAATCCATATATTAACTTAATTGTGCAGTAATAATTTTATATCAGTTAAAATATATTTTGGAGAGTTATTATTTTTTTCTTTGATTCCTCAAAAACGTGTGTTTAAATCACCATAATATGTTTACATAACGTTGTCGTACTGCATTTCGATTATAAATTGTGTAAATTTCTCACAACCAGAAGCGTTATAAGCTCGCACACACATCCGTATCAATACAAACAATCTTCGTCCCCTGGGAAATTGCAGATAATGCGTTTAAGATTTCTTGTGTACACACAGAACGAACGTGCGAGAAAATGCAAGACACTATTTGATCTCGTTTTCTCGTCGCCATAACGTCGCATTATCTTCGTTGCTCAGATGTAGGGTAACTGCTAGTTAATTTCGGTGCAAATCCGAATGGATTGTGATCTGTAAAATTGGCTTGCTCGACTTTCTTGTACTTGACTGTCAACTAAAGAGTCAAGGTTATCATTGATCAAAATGTTCAAATTTTCATAATATTTTAGACATTCCTGGTAAGAAACTTATCGATCTTCAAAAGGCAATGTCGTCTTCTTTTTTACCTGGTTTCAGTAAAATTATAATTAGGGGGACCTTCCATTGGGATGGAAAGTAGTTTACTGCGTTTAATAGGATAGTCATAAATCTGATGACTTTCACCAGCGATTGTTTTATAACTCTGCCGCTTATTAGGTCATATCCCAGTATCTTCTTGGCATTTATATATATTTTTTATTATATATTTTACTGATTTTAATGAGAATTTTAAAAATTATTTTTCCATCTGAAGAGATGCATTGAAAAATTATATATTTCATTGTCACTATTCAGTATTAAGAAGTGATCGCCGAAAGCTTTACATTTTTCTCTATCGTCTCTGATCCATTTTCGGTTAATAAGTCTGATTAATAAAGATTTCTTATTCTTCTTGTAATTTTCAAAAGTGAGTATTTTCTAGACGCTTCGATGTTTTTTTTAGTGATTAGTTTTCTTAGTTTTTTTGTTGAATTTTTAAATTTGGCTTTGTTGTGAGGTAGTCGCATATAATGAAATTTTTCTAAGCATTCTTTTTATATTTTTCAATAGTTAATATTTTTTGATTTTACAAAATAAAGGACGTTTTCCATGCTGCATCTTGAAAAGTTATATTTTAACAAATAATTCAATTATCTAGTATATCTTCTGAAATTTTTTGTGTTGGATATTTTTCTAAAGTCATCCCAGTCAGTTTTTGTTATTGTATAGAGTAGTCGTTTTTTGTTTTCCTACAACTTTACTGTCTATTGTAAAAATCATAAAAGGATAGTTGGAAGAAAGGTCAGAGCATAATCTATCTGTGTTATATTAAGTTAATATTTCTCTTACTGTGCAGAAGTCGAATAATTTAAGTTTTTTTTATTCGATCCGTTGAACAGTACTAAAGTTTTGTTAAAATTGTTACAACATTATTTTCTTGCAAAGCTAAGTATTAGGAGAAATAAATTAAGATCGAGATCCCCGCCGCGGATTTTTTGCATTATATTTTAGTAATATCTAATATGAGCCAAATTTTTTTCAAAGTAGTTTTAGTAAGATATTATATTTTATAATCGCACAGTTAATGGTGCATAATATCCTAATAAATTAATCAAAAGTAGGTGAACTGTAAATTGTTATCACATAAATGTTTTTATGTCCTTTTGTAATATTCATTATAGCATATTGCTGCTTGATTCATTTTTTATTATAATTTAATAAAGAATTGCCGGGAAAAAATAGCTACCTTTTATATGAAACAAGGTGCAAATATTTTGTCTCGACCAAATCCCTAAAAGAGGCAATATTAAAACGGAAAAATATACTTATGGATAATAAATACACTGTCTAAAGATATGCTGTCTAAAGTTTAAAAGGGATGAATCGCACAAAATATTCTACAAAATATCTGTGGAATAAAATTCGAAATTTATAGTTCTTGATTTATTAAAAAAACGAAAAAGGCCAAATTTTTTTAGTAAAAATCTATTTCCACTGTGCACAACTTCCTCATATTACAATTTCACTGCCTTACAACTTCCTATTCACCATAATTACTTTATCGTGCTAAGTGTAATGGAAAAATAAGATTGAAATACGAATAAGGTTGTGATTATTAAGTATCTTACTTTTTATACTTGTTTAATTATAAAGTTATTATATTATGCCCGTATTTATTATTACAATAACATGTCTTCATTATAATTAAAAAAAATACAATAAAGAAAATCCATCAATTCAAATTAAAATTGCCAATTTTTGTATTTTTCATAATTTGTTATTATTAAAAGTTGTATAAGTTCACTTGTAGCTAAAAATTGTTTATTTTCTCTAATATTTTTATAAATTATTTTTGCATTTTAAAATATAACAAGAACTTTACCTGAATTTTTAATTAATTCAAACACAAACCCTTAAACAGCGCAATTTATAAATAAATGGAAATACCACTTTTAGAAACAACACCACATATATCAGAATATTAAAAAATGTCATTTATATCAATATTCAAAATACGATTGTGTGAGATTTAATAAAACTTAATAATATAAATTATTCATCAAGAGTTTGCCAGGAAGATAATTAGTTATTTTACAGTTAATAAATAACTATATAAAGGTGGAATAGTTAATTTTATACTTACAAATATAAATTAAATTTTACCTATAATTTTAATTTGATTCCTTAAATAAAATATAATTTACCAGTAATAATGAATTAAATGGTATATAGACACAGCAATTTCTACTTTAAAAAAATCACAACTTCCTCGTTATAAATGTACCAAAATCACACCTGCTATAGTATTATTTTACTCATTCACCTGCCTAATAACAGAGTATGTATATTATTTTTACGTTTTTATCTCGATCTTTATGTTCACACACGCGTAATAGAAAACATAGAAAATCTGACAAGCGTCTACGTATTTTGCTTCATTATCAAGTTCGAAACCCGCAATGGCGCGTGTAAATTAAATAGCATTGTTGACGTCGAGTGAAAGTGACGAATAGCTATGAAATATTTACCGAAATATAATATAAAAATAATTGGAAATATGCAATATCAATGATCATAAAAACGAAAATGACCGACGAACGGTCCATTTGAGGGCTTTTATGAGTTTATGCGTTCAACGGCCGCTGAATAATAATATTCTCATGGTTATTGTGGCGATTATGAAAATTGCTCGTGTCTTTCGATACGGCTTTACAGAAAATAGCGCATTGTTCTGTAAATTTATTCTCCCTCTTATCTGCTAAAATAAATATTGCACTCTCCTTAATGATCCACAATATTGCTATATTATTTATGAAATATAATATCATATACATACATTAATTTGCATTTTTCTTCTATCTAGTCTATTTCTTAACATCTATGGGAAATAACTATAATAATAACGATGCACTAAAGACGTAAAATTACACCTTTCGTGTCGCGAGAAGTTAATGAATAACAATTTATGACTTGCTAATGTCATAGGAAATGAGATAAACATAACCATATGCTTCCTGTTATCCCACATGAAACGAGTGTTGTTATGTTTCAAATATAAACCAAACAATAAAAGGGAAACGTAAATTATTTATTAGAATCGCATTTCTTTTACTTAATACAATTCAACAATAAATATATATGTTTATATATTTTTATCTCTTAATTAATATTTAAAAAATCGTATAGGTAATAATAAAACTCTATTAATCGCCTATTATTATAATAATAGATGAATTATAGTAAAAACGCCCATTTATAACCGATAAATTATAACTCTGTACAGGATATACACAACTAAATCGCAAAGCCTATATTTAATCATTTAGTTTAATTAAAGTCCATAATTACAATTTGTTATTATAATTTATAATTTTAATTATATTATATACTAACATATGTAGCATTATTATTTTTTTGTAAAAACATAGAATTACTGATTTCAATACTGTTACAATGTATCTATCATATTCTTGAAACATAAATCAATATTATTTTTGAAACGCTTAGATTTAGGTTTTTGATATCCAGGTCAAATATTTTTTAAGAAAAACCTAATATATAAATCATTTAAGTGTATAAATTAAAAAAAGGCTTAGTAAATTTATTATTTTTAAAGCTAAATTGTCATAAAATACTTGAGCAATCTTTTTATATTTTTAAGTAGAATTTTCATAGATAATTAATGATACACTGTCTGAAGGAATTTCTTCATTTGGTGAGAAAAGTCGTAGAAGCAGTTTTTCACTCAAATAAATTACTTTTGAAGCATACAAATTTTTAATTGTAATATGAGATTCTTATCTACAAATGATGTTAAATAATTAACAAATATTTCAACAATTATTATCATATGGTCTTAATATCAATTTTTACTAGAGAAGAAACTCCTAATTTATTTTATAGAATAGCAATAAAAAACCTACTGTCATATTTTAATAATTCAATCGTCTGATTCATCGATTTCCTTAAATTTTCAATGTTCTGTTTTAGTTTTAATAATTTATTTTTTGAGACAACCTTTTCTCAAATAAAATTTTTAATTTCATTAGCATAAAATGTTAGAGGGCTATGATTTAAAATATACTGATAGCCTCTTTCTACATCGTCTGCATTGTGATATAATTTTCCGTCTAAGAAACATGGTCTGAAAAATAAGGTGGATGAGATAACAATTTCCATGACTTTATCAAGAGTCAATTTTTACGATTGAAAACGCGCATTGTGTTAGAAAATTATTCGACTTATGTTGTCTAGTACATGCCTTTTGACTTCATTGTGCAAAAATCTAACTGCTCACAATAGAAACTTTCTGTTATTGTTTAGCCAGGTTTATGAGTTTCGTTATGCACAGGTACTTTGCAGTCCTAACATACACGCAAAATACATTTTTTTATAGCGAACCCTTGCTTCAATGTAGGTTTTACTACATGAGCTTTGGATAACAACTGTCTTCTATAACAGTTATTATCGTACAACGCCCATTACTCATCTCCAGTTATCATATGATCTGAAAAAATCTACCATCGGAAATTTTGTGATCCAAAATTTTTTTCCAAAATATTTGAATATATGTGCACCAATACAAATATAACATAATTGACAGTCTTGACACTGTTAAAATATAAATTTAGAAAAAAAAGCGACATTCATTTTGGGGTAACCTAATATATTTCTTGGGACTCAAAATTTCACTAGAAATCTTAATCGATTTTTAGATCACAAATGATACAATTTTAAGTGCGCGGCCTTGAACCGCAATACGCATGCGTAGTGGATGCGCTGCGTCATTTGCAGTGTCATAATTGGGATGGATATTGCAGCGCCTCTGGTCACCGCAACCTGTTGCTTCTACTTCGGTCATCGCACCTTAGCCACTTCAACACCCAACAACCGACACCAAAACAAACAGCGAACCACAAAAAACACCCGATAGCATCTCTTCTACGAGCATCTATTTCTCGTTTCGAGAAATCACAAAATAACTCTACAGAGATTTATATCACTTTAATTAAACTCATCTAGATTATTATACACAGAATGATTCAATATACAGATTATTAGGATTTTTTAAGAAAAATAAAAATAATTTTAAGTACACTTATAAAGCAACCAAAAAAATAGTTATGCTTAAAATAAATATTTTTATAAATGTAGAATCACTCTGTGCATACATATGAGATCTATAAAAAATCGTTTTAAAGGCAAAACCACAAATGACCCATTGATACCATACTTATTCAAGAATTCCAACCATTTCCTAATTTGAAATCCCTTCCTGAAAGCGATTATCTCAACTTCGTGACCATCTATCAACCATGTGTGATTTTTTGCTTACATAATTATTGCTCAACACTTTATAACAATATCTTCGATGATCTAAGAGCATTATTTATATCGCGCGTGGCGCCGCATCTTCCGTTACATCAGCCTCCATTACATAGTATATTAATTTGCATGCAAAAAAATCTATTGTCTAACCATGCAACGGTACTACGATATGCTTCAAATATGAGGCTAACAACGGCCCGTGTCATGGGTCAAGGTCCAAAATTATTGTTAATTTATTGTTTTGTTATTTCATTGTTACGCTAAACGTGATAAGTGCCATACATTTTCTGATCTTAATCTTAAAAGTGATTGCAACTTTTATATAAAATTTAAACCATTGTTCAGTTTAGTTTTTAAGTAGATTTTGATAGAAATACTACCTACGGCAAAATAACTTTTTTATTACAGAAATGTATCTAAAGTCAGAAGGAATCTCTTTATAAATTTATTTTTTAATTGATTCAGAAAATTATCATTTCATTTCAATATTTTGAACCATTTAGTTTGTGTATAAGAAATTCACTTTTTTAATCTATTTTTATTGCTTTCAATTTTTTTTGTTTATTACCTGTTTTTCGTAGTGCTCGTAATTGGTATGTTATAGTGAATACCTATTTTCAATAATGTAATATATCCAAATGCTAGCGAAATTATAGTTAGTCTTAGTTTTTAAGTCCAGTTGGGTTCGGTCAATCCGGTTAATTTAATTTTTTCTAGTTAAAATATATATCTACCTATATATGTGTTCGGATATGATTTTACTAAACCAGTTGCTCAAATTATATTTATACTATTGAAAATATAACTTCACTGACACATTTTATTTGTTTGTGCTATTTTTTTATAATTGTACACAACACAAATAAATCAATAATTATTTTCTAACAACAAACTTTATTGCATTTGATACAGCTTTTAAATTTATTGAATCATTTTAACTATTCTCAAAAACAATTACATCAATAGGTACTTTTTTAAAAAAAAATTCACACTTTATTTCGTTAAAAAAATAGCTTTAGTATAACCAATAATATATTTTATTGTGCTATAACATACATTTTAGTATTTTTATATTCATTTGAGAGTATCGGGATTTGACAGATTTCCCAATGGTCAAAACAATAAACAATTCATTGTACTATTAAAATACAAGCAATAATATATAAAAACAATACTGCCAGTGACGTCCTAGCTCTAACGTGCATCATTAGAGAATTTTCAAAGACGTTCAAGAACACAAAACTAGAATTCCTCGAAAATAGTTGAGTGAATAGTCGACAGCACCTTTTAGAAAAAATGCAAATACAACTTTTTACGAGAATTCAGCGAATCGTATTTAACGCTCCTAAAAAATAACGCTGAGACAAAAACGAATAATAACCAAATATCTTTTTATGAAGGTATCTCAAGAACCTTCTCTGAATTTTTTTTTAATATTCGAGGATTTCAAATTACAGATCCCGATTAAATTAAGTGTTATAGAGGATACGAATACTGCGACAATCTGCGACATCTTAGAAGATTTGTCGCAGATCGCATTTATGTTTAGAGAGAACCTCTGCATATTCTTAAAAATTATCTTAAAAGATTAAGTAGAAGTTTTCCTTATTAAAATGTTCCCATTGAAATCGTAGGAATTATATGATGACGAACGGGATCAAGAAATTGACACAGCGTGGCACTTTTCGACAAAAGGGAAAACGGTTATCAAAAAAGCAAGTCTTCATAAAAAATCTCTTTGTAGAAAGAAGAAGTCTGCAACAGATGGGATGCATTTAAACAAAAGTCATCTTATAAATAAATAACGTGAAGATCAGAGGGCACAGGTTTGACCCTTGAGGAACCCCCGAAGTGGTGAAATATTCTTTTGAAAATCGGCTGCCATATGTTACGAGCTGTTAACTATTGCTTAAATAATTTGAGAATAACCAAGTAAAATCATGCGAGCAACCAAGGTCTGATAATTTTGTTTTAATAACCTATGACAAACCTTGTTGGAGATCTTCTAAAAATCCGTATTTACGACGTCTACTTGAATTACCGCATCGAGAGATTTTGTCACCATTTTGGAGAATGAGAAATTTTAGTAACAGTGGAACAGGCGAGATGAAACCTGCTGTTAGTCCAATAAAACTTATGTTAGATAATAAAACATATTCTCAAATTAGTTTGCAAGACGTTTTGTTATATATTAGAAATATTGAAGTAGCATTTCAAATGATGCAACTTCAGAAATTTCTCACCCCATTGGTAACATTACCACACATTTTAATTACAACTTACATTTTCCCATCTATTTTTGTTTACACTTCCATCCCACGTAGCACGTTCACGTAAACGAATTAATCATCTCGGCACCTCGCTCAGTAATCGGCCGCATCTTCATCTCGGCGAGAAGAAGGATACTACTCCAAACAAGTCATGACCCTGGGCTGTTTCATCCAATTACATAACTGGTGTCACGCCCATTTCCTTTCGATAACACACACGTGTCCGTGCCCCCTTGTAAATTGCATGTAAACTCGTTATTTATTACATAAATTTAATCCCCCGCCGCAAACGACAATAAAACACGTAAGCTATCGTCGAAAAAAGATTTATAAGCAATAGCTTGTATACCTATTTTATGGTGTACAACACCTATAATACAATTATTATCGTTGGCCAATAGCTCATTTGTCTGTTTTCGTCATCTATTTTTTTTAATAATTATTTTAGTATTTTTATTTTAAAATGATTGTGTTAATACATATTTGTATAATATATGAACTTAATTAAAATAATTGTGTTTCTCTTCGATTTGTTGTTTTGCACGTTGTAGAATTACAGAGATGGCTTTTAAATATAGTAAAAAACTATTGAAAAAATTGATGGTGAAGATGATGGAATACGTTAAAAAATCGGAATATAATGAAAACCAGTAAAATGGGTGCCGCATTAACTGAATGAAGGCAACAAGAGCGACTTCATAAAAGCGTGTAAACATTTTTTATGGAATCAGAAGCAAAAACGATATTTTTAAATAAATTAATTACTCAAGACAAAAAGCGGACATTGTACTAGAACCTGAAATGTAGAACATACTGATTCCTGTATTATAGTCTTTACGATAAAACTTCAAGAAAAAAAATATTTTTAACTAGTCGAACCTGGCTATAGAATAACTAAAGAACCGCTTAAAAAAATAAATTATATAATTAAATTAAAATATGCCGGTATTTTTCCGTTACGCTTATTAATTTTTAAGATTGATACAATTTTAATAAAACTAATTATGAATTGAGATATTTTATGTGTCTAAAACTAGTATTTTATATAATTTTCCACCATTTTTGTGGTTCAGGTGAAACTGAAGTGTGATCACAAGCTCAGAAAATTTGTCCAATATCATAAAACTGTATTTATTATATCAAGTCAATAAATACACAAATAGTTGTTATTTTGATTAACCGATTATGATGTTAAAAAAAATATTATTATTGTATTTAAAAAAATACATTTAAATTCTATAAATAAATTGTCTATGATGTTTAATATATTATTCTTTTTATTTGTATACGTGTAGCTATACTTATTTATTCAAGTGTGCAAGTGCCATTTATAACAAAAAAAATAGCACAAAATCTTGTAATAATTTATAGAATATACAATACAAGCCAGACATAAAATTCTAATGCTAAATTCTAGTTTAGCAAAAACTGTATATATATATAGACAAAATAAAAAATGGCATTTTTTAGAAAGCACACTTAATTTAATCGTGTCAAAGCGATCTTCTCGATCCCAAAAAGGACACTAAAAACCATGAAAGATATTATTCGTCTCGCATAATCGATTCGCCGTGACTTCTTTATTGTGTCGCGTTGCCGACCAAGATAATTCCCGCTTAGTGTCACTTTCTAAAAATCATCCTAGATTATAAGATACACATAATATGTGTTCTCCTGCATATAATGTAGGAGTAGAGAAGGAAAATATGACAACTGGCTTAACGTCATTGATTAGCCGGATCGGCGGCGCCAACCAATCGCGATAATTCCAGTCAGATACGAGTATTATAGAATTAACCGGGTAGTTGCACGGTGCACCTACGGGACAGGTACAGCAGGAAGTCCGACATAATTTGCATTCGAGTCCACAGAGTGGTCTTTCTTGTCGGCTCGTGTGTACATCCTCATCCGGTGGGAAAGCTGGACCTTGCGGCGCGGTAACATCTTCGGAATTACAATTCCCGTGTTTGTTTTTGTACATGTTAGCACGCACTGACCGTTGAAGGTGAAACTAATAATAGTTGGATGAATAATTTATATGTTTTAAATACTACGACTAAATATCTCGATAGTAACATTTAAAATTTCAACAAAAAATATGTCATGGCTTCCATTTCGAATAATGTTCAACTTTGATAATGGTACCCACTCATAAAAACATACATTGATGTATTCAATCTGTTTAAATTTAGATACTAAAGATACACATTTATAAAAATTGGTTTAATATATTTTTTTTATATTTGTATCTATGGTTTTTTTTTGGTAACCATTTCATTTATTTAACCATTATTTCTTTATTTTTAATAATATTTTTCTTTGAATGGCATTTTAAATCATAATGTCATTATTTGCCGATGAATTTTAGGAGAATTTTTTCTTTTCACACAAAAAAAATCATGGCGCAAACGAAATTGAAACAGCCATTTTTAACATATTCAACTGACACCTGAAATAACTAACGCTGGTACAATTATCGCTTTTCTTTTTAAAATATAGTATCTTATCTTTTTAAATTTCCATCATAGTATTAAATGTTTCTTAAAATTCCCAAGTATAATAGACGTGTTAGTAAATTATTTATCGTAGAATATTGCATGAAATTAAGAAAAGAACTAAAAATCGTAATTGTTTTTAAAAAAAAGCTATAACTTATTTCAACCTATTCAATAAACTAAGCATATAATATATCAAATATTTTTATTTATTCGAAATTATATAATATATTTTAAACACTCTTTAATTTAGTAAAACCAGGCTACATTTTAATGCACCATCTGCGAAAACTGTATTAAATATAGTCTATATATTAAAGTGCTATTAATTAAAATATTTTTGCATAGCATGTAAATTATTTTTTACAAAATAATAAATTTAGTTATATGATAGCATCAACTTCATATTCATATTAGTTTGACTACTATATTTATTTAGATTGAAATTTAATAAGCTTATCTTTAAGAATATGTACCTAGCTTTGTTATACTAATAAAGATCATTATTATATTAAAAGCATATTTTATAGGCAATATAAAAAGATGCATTTTATTATATATAAAAATCTTAAGGTCAAGATCCAGAAACAAAGTTAATTAAATATTTACGACATTGATAATATAATAAATATCATAACTTTATGATCGCGTAAAAGCATAAATACAATTTATATAAATTAGGAGTGCGACCCACGCATTTTTAAACACATATGTATTTTATACTGTATGTATAAATTTAAAAAGCAAAGTTACCGCCATTGCATGTTGCAAACAACACTGCGAAACACGCTATTGTTTTATTTGACATTTAGACAAGGCGAATGTGCCAAATTTCTCCATAAATGATATATATTATAGCACCTATGGGCGTAATTTTATAAACGAGCACCTCGAGCGAAAGCAGTTAGCCATGAAGTTAAAATGACGCCCCAAACGCTTGATTTGACAAATCGAAATGACAGTTAACTATATATCATACCATGATAATTATCAGATAATCTATCATATAAAAAACTCTAAGGAAATAATTTATTTTAAGAAAATTATATAACATAATTTAATTACTGAAAAAGCACCTAAATATAGTGAAAAAAATTAGCTCAATTTTAATGTCGTTCATGAGGAATATCTAATAAATATTTTACAAGACACTTATAATTTATAAACGCATATAAATTTTATACGTCAAAATAATGATCATTCCGAAAACATTACCTTTTATAACGTTATCGCGTTGAGCAACGCGCTGCGGGCATCGATCGGTTTTAGCCTTTGATGTACCCAGAAAACGAGATTACTATATATTTTTAATCGATCTATTATGACCATAGTTATGTAATATTATTAACAATGTATGTTTGTATATACGGAAAATGCCCATTAGTTTTTTATTAATAATCTTTCTCTGAAGAGCGTCTGCTTTGTTGCGCCATCCAAATTTTATATAATTATTTACTGTAGTACCTTTTTGCCATTATAGTACGTTTTCTTAGGCTATTTTGATATATTAATTAATCATCGCATCGCGTTTTAGAACAAACAAACTGAAAAATAAGATAAATTAATTGCGGAGAGGCTGTAATGACGGCGGCTATTCAATTCACGCGCTCACGTAATGGCGATATAACAATCGAGTGAAAAGTTTTAGGATTGTTATTAGACTTTTTGTTAAATTGAAATTGCGAAATGGACGCTCATAGTTATAATTGTTTTATGAAATAATTTACATTTTTATTAGAGCCCAAATTATATTAAGTGGCAAATTATTTAGATGTTTTATATGTATTATATTTTCTTTCTAGATATTGTATTTTAACTCTTTATTGCTAAGTTGTTTCCATATTTAACGCTACAAAATAAATAATCGCCATGTATCTTTGCAAATGTCTCCTCGAGCCGTTTCAATATCCGTTGGCGATTACTCTTCTTCGTCTTAAGATACGAAAAAAGAAGGAAACAATAAATTCCATCTATACATCCATATAAATTTCAGTTGTCCAAGTCGAGTCTCACACTACCGAGACACCAAATCATCGCATCTGTTGGTGTAAAATTTTCCCACGAGCGTTTTGCACATCGACGAGACGAAATTTATGTCAAATCCGAGCAACAATACCCACAGTGTGTCAGTCACGCTTAATAATCTGGATGATTATATCATAAATCACTGGTTATTGTTATGAAATCGAAGTTTTATTCCCAATAAGCGACGCTCGTGTCGACAATTTGCCTCGCGGGTCGAGTGAGAAAACTTTTTTCGGAAAAGTACTGTTAAACAGTCTTTATTATTACAAAATTGCTATTTGAAATTTATAGAAAAAATTTGCATACTTAAACGTGTATGATACGTGTAACTTTTCATTAAATTGGTGTGTTAATACTAGTAAAAAACTATTTTTTTTAATCCGTATACTATTTTAACTTATAATAGCATGTACTACATCTTAATTATAAATATTTTAGTTATTATTAATAACAATGTTAAAAATGTATATGCTGTAAAATATAGTAATTTATTTAATAGTGATATTTAACAGAAAATTATAATAAAATAAATTGTTTGTGCATTTATGTAAGGTAAATCTTCAAATTTTTTCTTCAAAAAACGAGTCGTTTCAGAAAGTTATTCATATGGTGTTCACTGTACATAATATGTCAAGTAATACACAAACAACTCGTTTTATATTTAAAGTATTTATATATACATATATATTTACTTTAAATTATCCTCTTTATTTAATTCAATATTTTAGCAATTGTCGATCTCTCACTATCGTGAGATACCGCAGCTAGCGATTGTGTATAAATACCGGACGTTCAACTTTTTGGGTTCTAAATTTTATTTTTATTTCGTTTTAATTTTTTTGAATTTTTATTAGTATTTAATTATTAAAATAAAATATTTTACTATTTAGTTGTTAAAAAAACTAAAGTGTAACTGTTTTTATTATGATGAATAAATAATGAGATGAAAAGGCATCTCTAGATAATTTGATTATTAATTCATCTAATATTTTGAATGCAAATTAACTAACATTTCGACAATAAATTTTATACTATTAAATCCACAAATTTCTTAAAAAATTGTAATTTATTAAATATTATTTAATTTTAGTGTACTATGAGTCAATAATTGTTTTAAATAGTCAGTAGTTTTCATAAAAGTCTATAATTATAATAAATTCTAAATTATTAACAAGATACGTTGATCTAATCTAAATATTATTTTATTTTTAATTTATTGTCTTTCGTTGTAATAATATACGAGTAAGCCCAATTAGTTACAACGGGGTTAACACACAAGAAATCGAAGTTTGTAGATTAGTAACATATTTTATTAATTAAAAACTAGTATTACAGCTAACAATCAATATATGTATGTCATTGTGGAGAAGTTAGCTTGATTTATTTGAATTATGCATCACGATATTTATCAGTAAGATTAAGGCAATCTAGGAAACTCTTGAGATTTAAATTATATCATAATATTAATCTCCCGGACCCGATAAAAATTAAAACCTTAGGGTTCATATGGGATTAAAATTTAGGTCTTTATGGTATTGATTACCCACTTACCCCACTGGTTTATCTGCTTATGTTTTAATATTGAATGAATATAATTTTACCATTACAACTAAGTAGGTATTATTAAACCAATATTAATATATGTTACTACAAAAATCTTACATAATTTTTCAAATAATATTAATATTATAATTTGGATAATATCATTAAAAATACTGTCCATCTAATTTGTTAATATCTTTAATTGGTTTAAGTAAAAGTTTGTATATTATTAATTGTACTTATTAAATTAACATTATTTTTTGAAGTATGTATATTATACAATAACAAATTATTATCATTTTTTGGTAAAATTCCTAGTCTTCTCATCAAAACTTTTTTTTTCTTTGAGATACTTTGTGTGTTTTTGAAGCACATAGTATATTTAATTTATATATCATAACAGATTAACTCTTAATTTTTGCATGTTATTTTAATAACATAAAATGTATTATTTTATATATAATATCCTTTATAGTATTTGTGTAATCTGTTGCTTAACACTACATAATAAAAAGTGTAATTATAAAATAAATATGTTTTAACTAAAAATTTATTCAAAAAAAATGTAATCTATAAATTAAAGGTTGAAATAAATTAAACATGGTAGATTATCACGTTTTTAAAATAAGCATATTATATTATAAACATATACATATGTATTTTATTTTTCTAGCAAAAATTCAAAATGATCTGATAGTTTTTTATAGTAATTGTGTTTCTTTTGAACTATTAGTGTCTAACTGCATTTTTGTATTGATTCTGATAAGAAATTTATTTTAAAATACTGTCTTTGAAACATTAATATACAATATCTAAAACCATTTTTTTAATATTCACTAAAACGTCAGCGACTCACCGGTACGTTTGATGATTCCTTTTTATCAAAGATTAATTTTTATTAATTATTAAAGATTATTGTACTAGCTTCATTATTTAGTAAACCAAGTATTTCATATTAATTTAAAGAAAGAGATACAAACGCGTGAAGAGAAATAATAGGTGACTCACTGGAAAGTCATTGGCGTTTAAAGGGTTATAAAAGTAAAAAATGAAAATATAATTACGTTAAATTTAAATTATTTTTGTTGAAGTATGTCACAGAAAATGGATTAAAAGTTAAATATTTTATTATATCTATTTAGATTCTCTACTTTATTGAAAATATTATGAATATAAAGAAAGTATATTTTTTGGTTATCTGTAGTTGGTATACTCCATTTTTGCCACAATTGGGTATGTGGAAATTTTTCAAGTCTTCTTCCACCTGCCAGGAAGTAGAAGATCATTGGCCGACCGGACCAACCTACTGGACGAGTATTGCCTCATTGGTTCAATTAGTTTTAATGAACCGATGAAAGGATGCTGATGTCAGCGATCTCCTCGCTCGACAGGAGGCCGGATCATAATAAAAAGCTCTGCCCATATGGCTTTACACTCATGTGGAAGCTCGTGAGTCGCTTGCAAACTTGATAATTCCCTGATAACGCTAACCATCAGGTACGCTCCGCAATATACAACCATCGAAAAAAATCACTAATTGCTTTAAAACAACAAAACTATACAATCAGAACCCCCATAATATTAGTAATTACAATATGCGGGCAAATGGTTCGCCCGTTATTTCTAATCGTGAATAACAATTTGTACGCGAATAGTTACAAAACGCATTATAGTTAAAAATCTATATAGTTAGTTTTAATCACGTTTTTAACGCCATGGTTATAATGGATAATAAAAATGAATAGTGAATGAATCATTTTTTAATTAGCATTTGTATGTGACCCACTTTTATTCGCCTGAATCGCGTTAAAAGTTGTTTCATACAATTCATTACATTCTCGTTATTAATTTTCTCTTCCGTTTTGGTATTTGAGTATTTTTTTATTATTTAATTTCGAGTAAACACGATTGACCCCGCTCTAAAAACTTTTAACAATTTACCTAAAATGTATACAAAATAAAATTGAATAATAGTGGAAATTATAGAAAAATATATATACATAGAAATTTAATTTTCTGTCCATAAATAGCCAAAAATATGTTTTTTTTCTTAATTAGAAAAGATGTTTCTTTTAAAATTATGTATCATTAGACAAATATTAAAGCAGTGAAAATGGCATATAAGTGAAAAATAAAACTAACTTTTTAGACAATCTAATAAATTGTGTGAAACGTAATTGTCGACAATGTTTGGACAAATGTTTTATGCAAAGCAAAAACTACTACCTTGTAAATATCAATAGTGATATAGGATATTAAGTGAGAGAAATTTATTGAAATTAGAATGATATTAAATTACTTTCATAAGCGAATTAAGCTTAATGATAATTAAGGCAATCCATAGTGACAGTTTGGCGACCACTATTTTAAATTATATGTTTAAAATTAACAAAAATCTTTTTAAAATAAAATATTATAAAAACTGCCTATGCAGCCAAAGAATAAATAGATTTTGTCGTGAGTTAAAATTTAAATCTCACCATTTATTTATAAATAATATACATATACCCTATAAAACTGTACATAAAAATGTATGTTGTACTCATCATACTTGTGGTTTCGTTCTATTCCGCTCGTTGATGTCTATTAAATTAATATCTCCTTGATATGAATTTTCTTCGATGATTGAAGTCGGATGACCGCCCAACGCGTAAAGATAATTCATTACATATGATTGATTATGATGATAACATACGCAGCAAAAATTTATATGGGGTGGGTTCAGTATTTATATAAATAAAGTTTATACTGAGGTCACGAATGCTCTAGCACGTATCTTGATGCTAATCACTTAGAGCTACATCATTGATCATTAACGATAAAAATTATCATAAATCTTAACCATGTTTTTTATCGCTTTTTAATTGTATATTAATTGCTTTTGAATGTTACGCAACAAATAATAAATACGTACATATACATAATATATTATTAAAATCTGTCATATCATTATTTAACATATGGCTAAAATTCCCTCTAATTAATTTAGAATAATTTATAACTTTATAATTATATAGTCAATATATCATTATAACTCATATAAATATGATTGATTAATATAATCTATAATTTATGAAATAACACTTTTATGTGAAGTGAGTCACATCAAAAAATCATAATATTTTTAATATATGTTTTATGTGACTACATATTATTGATTATACTGTTTCGTTGTAAAATTTTTTACTACGTAATTTTTAATAAATATATATTTTTTTAAATTTATATTATAGCTTTTATTTTGAGCTTTGTTTGAATATTTTAAATTTACAAAATTTATCTTTTAATTAAATTTCAGTCAAATTAAGCTACCGTTCTTGTTACTAATTTTTTACGAAAATATGTGGTTCAATTAGGATTGTTATTATAATTGCATATTATTTATTATAAATCTTTTATTACAACATGATAGGCGCTAGCCCAATATCTTACAGCGTAAACACTTAGTGAGATATCAGACTTTAATTAAAGTATGTAAATCAGTGACATGGATTTTATTAACTACAACTTATTATTACAGTTTACAATTATTATATATGAATATGCATGAGCTAACTCCACTGCATTTTATTTTTTTAATATAAAATTGATCCTTGAGATTAGGAATATCTAGGAAAACCTAATCCTAAATTATATACTAATTATTCTTAACTCATATAGAATTTAAACCCAGTTTTTTCAAATATTATTTAACGACTTACACTAATGAGTCTAGCGTGCTGGTTAATGTTATGGAATATGGGTTTTAAGCCTTCACGATGCAAAGTTCTGGTTCAAAATTTATTAGCAGCTCTTAGACCTTTAACATTAAGGGTTAATTTATGAATTTAATAACCTTGTTGTTACTGTTTCGTTTATTATTTTATTATTTGAGAAAAATAAAAGTGATGCAAACAGCTTATTTTCAATCAAAATCATCGATTTTTATTTTGGTTGTCGCAAATAATATTTTTGAAAGCCGTTCATTGTAGATACTTATATATTGTTTTAGCTACTATAGATTTTTATATCTTAACACAACATATTGTAGTAACCTTAACGTTGAAATATCTACAAGTAAATAAATGAATTATGTGTATATGGGTATAACTAACATATTATTGCTAGAATAAATAATAATAATATAAGGTCAGAATAGCGTAGTCTATATAGCTTCAGACTGGTAACCTAGATGTCGCGAGCTCGAGTCACGGCAGCAGACTCAATTTTTTTATTAATAAAAATAGGCCCTAGCTGCAAAGTGTAAATTTTATTAATTAATTCAAATGCATATAATAATTTATAATTAATTATATAAATGTCACTGGACTTTCAATCCGATGGTTAATACTTACTTGTAAGTATTCTTTATTCGTGCATTGGGCTTACACTTATCAAGTAACAACAGAATATTAAAAAATACTTACATAAGCATATAAAATTATTTGTCTATGAACGTTATTCTATAACAGCATTAATAGTAAAAAAATATATTTCTAGTATAGTATAATATTATATGAAGTTCAAAACAATCAATTAGTTTATTTGCAGTTGTATAAAATTAGTAAACTTAGCTTTTCCTTATAAAATAACGGAATAAATAAGTTTTTTATTAAAAAAATATAATTGATTTTTTTCACTTAAATATTTTATCGAAGTTAACATATAAATATAGTACTAAATTTAAATTGACTTCTGACCTAAAACATCATAATATTTTTTGTGACAATATTTTGTCAAAATCGTAGCACAGAATAATAAAATAAAATAAATATTCAAGCCCTATTATTATGATATTAGTATTTTATTGTATATAATAAATACACATGTTTTATAAAAAAAAAATGCAGTAGAACACAATATAGAAATTTATTATCAAAATACTTTATTATATAAATATGTAACGCGAATGTTTTAAATTATTATATTACGTATATTATAAATGCTTAATAAGAGCAATGAAAAATTGAAAGTTTACCACTAATACTTTTTACTGATTATAAAACCACATATTATCATGGGTCATGGTTTTACATTTTATATAAAAGCGTTTAATGTGTTGATAAGCTTATTAAATACCTAGTATATAATAATGATATAGCCTTGAATTGAAATACAACTTTTTTATTTTGTGACTATACAGTGATTATATAGTTGTATTAGTCAAGTCTAGTTTTCCTTTTTTAATAATTAAAAACCGCATTGATTCTCAGTCAGTAGATCATCGACTTGATCTAGAAAACTTTACCTAATTCTTACGCCATTCCTTAGCGCTACAAATATATTTTTCAATATGAAAATAACTACAATCAGACATAATGACAGCTCGCCGCACTGCGGTCTTGTAGCCTTTGTCTCTTTTCACTCAACGTGCAATCACAATGAAATGAGTAATTTCGTACACATTTATGGTAATATTAAGTGCGTCTTCTTCCTCTGATTCCAAAGCCGTCAGGGACCTCCGGTCTGGTTCAACGACACCAACGTCTTCTGACTTACATCATCGGCCAACAGCGAATCCCACAAGTTCCCCATCTTGGCCTTTGTTTAACGGCGGCGAATCGAACAATCTGACGTTTGACGCCAAGGCATGTCTATTAGGGTGTGTAAAGAGCAAAAAAGCAACGGTTCTGGCGTGGACTGGAGAAAAAAGTCACTTAAGAGTGATGATGATGGTCGATGTTCGAAGAAGTTCGCCAATGTTCATCGATCGCCTGTTAAAATTGTACGACGGTGAATCGAAACCGTAAATCAACGGTATATCCATCGTATGTGTTCGATATACGATTTGATGCAATGTCCAGATACTGCTGCAAAATATGGTTATCACTAAATCTAAAAAAAAATATTTAGCTATAGTAAAAATCTTCTGATCTTAATTTTTATTATTGTTTTATTAACAACAATTTTTTCAATGAAATAATAATATTTTCATAGAAATTAATTGATACTTTTAAATTAAATAAATGATGTGAATTTAATATGTATTTTACTTTAATGTTTATAAAAAATATTAATATATTATTTATACGTTACAAGAACAAATATATCAATTAAATGCCCGTGTTTGATAATGTAAGCAATTTCCTAATACTATATTATATTATTAGTAAATTTTATTTAATAATGTATATTACTCATAAGTGACATCTGATATTGATTTTGTTACCAAATCCAAAGGTTAATCATTTGTTATGAACTTGTATAATATATACAATTTATATAATAATTACAGTTATTAAGAGTAAAAAATGTTTCGTTGTTAGATTTTAGGTAATTATTATATTAATTATCTGACTTCAACATCCGTTACTTCTTACTCTGAGAAACATTTTCTATTATCTTTTACACTTTGTATAGAATTTGTAGTGCGCTATGTTATACATAAGTGTAATTTGCTGTTTTCTGATTGAAAATTGCAAGTAATTAAATGATTTCTTCTTGAGTGCGATCAAAACGGTACCGATAATCAATAATGAAAAACATTATTTTGTGATTCCATTTAATTTTTATTAAGTTTGCATTAGGATGTTTTCCTATAAATATTTGCTATTGTAGATATTGAAAATATATGCATATATTGCATTTTTTTATATATTATTTCAGGGTATATTTTTTAAAATTTAGATACAAGTTGCTTGTTTATAACCATTTTATAGTTCCATAAAATAAAATAGAAATAAAAACATTGAATGAATTAAGAAAAAAATACAAATCCAATTATTTAAATATTTTTATCATTAAGTTTAGGACTATTTACCTAAATAGGTACGTAGGGCCACAAAAAATATGAGCGTACCTCTAAAACAATGTGTGGTTAGGCTTTTAATGATTTTTTAAAAATATATGTAGTATATTTATTTATTTATTTTAAAATAAATTAAGACCATTTTGACAGTTTACTCCAATGTGTCACGATGGTCCAAAAATACATAGTATTATAAAAATAGACAAAAATATAAAACAAGTAAGATGAATATAATACACAAAAAAATAATTTATAATAGTAAAAAAATCATCAAATTAAATGATACGACTTGAAAAAAATCTTGAAATAATATTTATAAATTATTTTTATTTAAATATTAGTTTTTTAAGACTAGTCTTATTTATATGCTTTTTTGCCCCATATTTCTGCAAATATAGCAAAGAAATATGATATTGATTTAAGACACAAGTTATTATTTAATTATTTTAAAATATCCACCGTAACGTTATGAAAGAGCGTGTTATTAGATAATGCTAAAATTCAAGATTTGAACAAAATTGTGTACGATCCACCACGTAAGATTACACATTTCATGCTCTGCTTCTATCATTAAAGTGGTCGATCTTGAAAAGATTACTAAGCATTCATGCCGAAATTATACATATTGTCGTGATTATACACGAAATGTAACCGCTCACCTGTTTGTATTTTTATAAATATATCATACAAGAGATTTTGGACGCCTATGGCAAAAAAAGTACTTCTAAAACTTCGCATATGATTCCATGCGTGACCATAGTCGACGACGTGGAACTAATGGACGTCTTTGTTTTGGCCAAAAAATGATATTTTAATTCACAAAGTGGGTATGATTCAACACATGCAATTGTGAATTTGGGAATTGCCGCATTAAAACGCTATCAACTAGTTATAAAATTAAAGTAATACATTTTGATATTATACTATATATATTTCGTAACAAAAATAGTATAGTTTAATTATTATATAAATTTATAAAAAATGAAAGTAAAATACTAATTGAAAAACTATTTTAAAATATATTATATATATATACTATTTTTCATACTATAAAATAAGCACTAAACTTCTTAGTAAATTTCTGTCTCATTGCTCAACTAACTTGTTACCTAAAATTGCAAATTAAATGCATTTGAAGCAAAGATTTGCAACTATAAATAGAGTTCTAGAAATAAATATATTTTAGCTTAATTAATATAATTCAGATAATTATCTGTAAAACAATTTTCACGCCAATATCTTAAAAAAATCCTAGATTCATGTTCAACATTTCAGATACCCATTCAATAGGAAAGCTCAACCTAGAAATTTGTAATCATAAAAAGAAAGTTTGATGTAGTTTGATAGTAAGAATGAGACGGCATAAAAACTGAAATTTTGCGACTGATGCAAAAATTTGATAATAGCTTAAGGACATGTATGTATGTATATGATTTTTGCCGCACGGATGCGGTACTCGATTGAAAACGTTTTTATTAACACCACACAAAACACTTTCTCGTTAGTTTTCGATTGAAATCTATTGTGTTATTACACAATGTTATATATTAATAACGCAAAAACGTAAAATGGCAATGGCATTCAATACAATGAATCATAAATCGTAAATCGATTATTAGATGTTCAATTTAATATTTCACACCATCATATGAGAATATATAAATGTATTTTTAATAAATTTATCAATCTTACATATTTTTATGTATTGCAGATTTTTTACGTAAAAAATATTATTATTGTAAGTCGTTTTATATATTTTATATAGGTGCTAGATTTTATTTGTATTAAATAATAATTATTTGCTGCAAAATCTTTGTATAATATTATCTAATAAATATGTTTATTAGATAATATTACAGATTAATAAATATTTTTTTAGATTAATCTAATGTATATTGTATTCACTTTTACCATTAATTCACTTTCTCTAAGTTATGTAAATAAATTGAAACATTAGCAACAGATCCCTATAAATTAATTTTAAGATTAATAACATTTTTTTGTTGATTTGAATCAACAATGTCTCTTAAATTTTTTAGCAAATTGAGGTTAAATTCCAATGTTAATTTTAACAGTATTAAATTTTCAAACAGCATATTTTTTGCTACAAAAAATTTAATGAAACAACCCTTGTAACCCATAGGAACTTAGTTAAAAATTTCTAATAAACTACTTTGTATGATACATTCTAATATTAATTTAATTATAATTAACCTTGATTCTTAATATTATGTTTATATTGTACATAAATATATCATTAAATATCATTAATGAATATATCTTTTGATCTAAAAATATCAAATTATTGCATTAATTATAATGTATATTTTCTGCGTAATAGAATTAATTTACTTTGCTAGAATTTTTATAATAATATACAAGGGACCAGCTTCAAATATTTTGAAACACGTTTTAGTTATACGCCTACCACCTTTAAAATCTAATTTTGATTAAATATTCCAATTTTTCAAAATAATCGTCGGGCAATTTCGACTTACGCCGCGTAACGAATTACACATTTATCTTTTGCTTTGGAAGAACACGTTTCTTCTTCGTTATACGAATTCGGATATGTATATTTTTTGTCCAACATTCAAGACAATTATATTAATAACAACGCACGTTCGTTACCGAAATGGATTAAGATTAACTAAAAAATATATAATAACGATCTCGAGCACTTAACCTACCTAGCAGGTATGAGATAATGTTTCTTTAGCGATCATCACTAATAATATAAAAACCGGATCATTTTAGAAGTAGGATTAGGTAATCAAAATTATTGGTTGTTTAATAATAAATAATTTTGCACCGCGGGTTAAATAAGTAAAATATATTTAAAATTGCCACTCGATAATTTATCAAATTTTTGATTAATTTTAAAGAAAATGTCTGGGCCCATGAAAATTCTTTGATTTTTTTATTTATTTATACCACCATCAATTTTTTACACATTATTTTTATTATAATAATATATAAATATAGACATTAACGCAACATTTGAGCCAAATGATTTTGAAAGTATTTCTTATTGTCTTGTTTATTAAACATGATTTACATATTCAATGATATCTGCAGCAAAAGCTCTTTTTCATAGCCTTTCAGTATTCGATAATAATAGCTGAGAGCGGGTTTTTTCGTTGAGAAAAGTTTCAATCACAAAGTTCTAAAATAAATATATTTTCTTTGGCTGCAACAATCAAACATGACCTAATTAATTTTCTATCGGTTAATGGCTTTTATGTAATAATTAATAAATGAAATACTTTTAAACTGAACCTAAAGTTTCAGCTACAATTTTTTTTTTTTATTTTCATAAAAAATGTTTACTTTAATATAAATAAAAAAATATTATAGTTATTTTTAATAATTTATTCCAAAGCATTATTCTTTATGCCCCACCCTGCATTTATTAAAAAAAATCTTTTAAAATAGTAATCATTGTCTAAATTTTAAATGGGAAAGTTTACTTTATAATTAATATACCGTAAAAAATGTATGTACTATATAGAAGTATTAAAGTATACTCTTACTAATAATAATAATAGTACAGCAATATGTATACATGGAGCACAAATTCTTAACAGTGATACATTAATTTTACATATTTACATTATACGAATATTTCCTATGAAACAATCTCAAAAATAAGTTATTAAATTGTACAGAAAATAAACAATTATTAAAATAGTGAATAATTAATTTCGTATAATTCTAATACCGTTTATGAATATTATGATTGTAGGACCTAAATGAGATCTATGAAGTACACTTACTTAGCATTTATTTTATTAGTAAAACTATTCGATTTACTAAGAAAATAAATGATATATTTTAGATGAAAATTTCACAAATTTTGTTGACTTATCTGATAGAAACCCACGCAGATGGCGTAGATTTTTGCATATTTTCAATTAGCCTCAGATTAAAAACCATATTCATCGCTCCTAATGTGTACGTGTTATTGACCAGAGACCCGTTATTTGTCTCGATCCAGTATTGAGCCGGTGTGCCTTAACACAATTCGTAAGTACCCTCTCGGTGGATGCTGCTGGACCTCCGCTCGGAGGCCCGCTACGTGCAGTCTATTTAATTCAGGTTAACCGTACTAGCGGTAGTCTTCTTGGTCAATCGAAGCGTAGGAGGAGATCTTGAGAGATTAAAATTTTAGACGTCGCTACCGAATATTGTAATAGATTGATTATTTAGGCGGAGATGCATCACGACGTTGCAGAAGCCGCTTTGTACGTGACTAGTCGAACATAATGAGATATTGTCGATCTGATATCTGAAGTTAATCGATCGGTGGAGTGCACGTGACCGAGTGTGAGAAACTCAACGTGTGATTAAAAAGTTTTTATATCGAATTTATGTGCGAGCATTTTTCAATGGGTAAAACTTAATAAAATAAATAAAAGACTCGCTTTTCAATATGTTAATTCGTTAAAGATACAAATATTATAATAATTAAACAGGTAGTGCTTTTACAAAATCTCTAATTAAAGATATCTGCACTTATTTAAATTTTGAATGCTCTTATCTTTTTGATAAAATAATATACATACATATATTTTCAATTACCTTCTTGACAAACTTTGTCGAATGATTCTTGAAAGTTGGTATAGTCTACAAAGACCTATATTTTAGAATCGAGGGATTTTGTTACCTCATTTGAAAGGCTCAGGTGGTTAGTGGCCATAATACGATGCGGACAAAACCAGTGTTGTTTATGGATATATCTTTGAAAAATTAGATCAAACCCTTTAGCAGGTGCCGATGAAACGGCGACTGCTCTGAAGTGTTCTGTCAAAGCATATTAATCTAACAGCCCTTTAATATAAAGTCCGGCCCTGTGAAACAAAGCGATTTGTGCTTCTCAAAACCGTACTTTATGTCTAAAATTTCAATTTCATTAATGATTAAAACCATATCATTAGATCAAATTCTCTTTATTGCAATCATAAGTAGTATATGACTCATCGATATCTTTATAGCCATTAAAAGTTTTTTCATCGCAATGCATCACTGTCGGCGTGAATTATGCGCATTATTTAAGTTTCATAAAGTATAGCCTAATCTCTAATCAAGCACATTGTTAACATAGAAAAGGCAATTGTAACTTACTGGTAATCTAAAATACCGTTCATTTAAGAATAGGCCTTATTATTTTTATAGATATAGGTACATCTTTATTTCGTCTCTAATGGCGCACGATTTTTACATAAAGCCATATAAAACAATTCTGTGGGTTTGAATTAGAGTGTATATCGAAAATGTACAGTACTGTTTTATGGATGTAAAAATTCACAGCACAATAATCGTAATTTATATCCGAGTGATATATTATAATTAATTATCTTATGAACCTATTAAATTCAGTCATGCTTTGACTTACTAAGTATTCACTATAAAATAAACGCTTAAATGTGACGTATTGCGGTTATTTAATGGGTTAATTACGACCGGTTCTGTTTAGATCAAATGTGCAATATGCAACTGTCGACATGAATTTCGCATAATATTTTACTATACATATTATTTTCAATCAAACCGTTATGTGTTAGCATGCCTTAAATTAAATATTTTTTTGGGAATGGTGCAGTTTAATCGATTATTAAAAAGCAATTATTTATTACAGAATTAATTGACCAATGACTCATTTCTTTTAAAAAAAATTATATACATACAATGAGTAAGGAGTAGTATTAATATTTAAATAACCTTTTTATCTAAAATTATAAATAATACATCGTAAAGCAATTAATCATTAAGTAGATTTCATGATATGTTTTTCTAAGCATATAAAAAATCGATACTTAACAATGATAGATTGCGCCAAAGGTCACAAATGAAATCATTTATCTTGTAATAAATAATATAGACAAGAACATCGTTGATGAAATCATTGTTAGAAATATAAGACCTTGAATTTTATTTTTTAAAATAAGATTACTATATCTACTTTTTTATTAATATTTTTATAATTAAAACCGTGGACATTAGGTCAGTTGTGCTTTCTAGGTAGGACGCATTTGTTTTATATATATTTTTCTTAACACTGTCAATAATTGTGATGGAAGAGAACAAAGGGTGACACAGAAAAGAGTAAAGTGATTTTTTGACATATGTGTTCAAATGAGAGAGAAAATAATATTTTCTCTACTTTCAGAGCTTTTGTATTTTCCCATCTTATACGATTAGAAAGGTTTTATTGTGTGACTCCTAGCTATTGTAATATGTCGTTTTGAATAAGCAATGTCAACACTCGTAAGACTATACAACCTGATTTAATCAGCCCAGAGTAATTATATGCCAATCTGTATTTCTTATAGTAGCATTGATAGCACACTTCGTATAGTATTGATCTCGTTTGCTTTCAATAACGGATTTAACCCGTTCGTGTCCCGATATGTTAATTGGCTATAGTGCTTCCACTACTTTCGCCTCAAAGAAAACTCACCCGCAATGATGTTCCGGTCAAGTTTACTCGGTTATAGGAGTCATGTCTTGGGGTCAAGGCGGCGCTATGGTCCAGACCTTAGGCCTAGACTAGACGCTGACTTCCTTTTGACGGTACTTTCGCCGCGTTCAGACTACTTGCACGCGAAGCAAACGAACAACCGTGACAGAACGAACAACTTACAGCCAGAAAAAATGCATAAGCAATAGAAACTTTTAGAAAATGACCGTTCGGTGTGTATTTGAATTGTAAATTGATCGATTGTGTCGAGGTGTAAGTAAATACACGATACGGAATGTAAATATTTTTCTATCACACTATCTACCTATATTTATTGGAATGCATTAGCTTTTAAAGAAATGTGAACGAAGTATATTTTATATAACGGTATATTAATTATAAATAAAAAAGTCTGTTTAAATTATCACCACAACGTTAAACATAACTTTCTTTATAGTATGTACTGCGTATGATATTGTTTAATATCCAATCAAACATGTCTCTCCTATTTTTTGTTTCGAATCCTTTCGTTCTCTTCCGTAACACAATTGAATGTCAAACCAGTTAATTTAGTTTTTGTCATTGTAATTACATAAACTCAATATCAGATTCACTATAACGATTGACATAAAGGTGTGGCACAACAATATTAATATCTCTGTTATTTTATTTTATTTTGATACACAAATTTGTTTCTACTACAAATCTAAGTAATCTCGATAAACATAATTATATAGTTTTTATATCTAGACATAAATTTGCCAGATCGGCTTATTATATTGTAATCAAAAAATTGCAACGAATTTTCATAATATACGACAATTTTTTAAGCTAAAAATCTTTCTTTTCAACATTTAATTACGATACACAATATAGTATAAATGAATTAATTTATTTGTATTTTACTTTATATTAAAATTAGAAATATTTTAATACAGAAAATCTTAGTATTTATCTAGAAGTACGCTCGGGATAAGGATGCCGGTTTGTTATTGTGTGCGTGTACATGTATATGAAAGGGAGAAGCGATGTAGCGTGTACTTCGTTGTTTCGCTTTCTCTTTTAAGGACAGTCGCTGATTCGTCAACGCTGTATTCGTCATTAAAGTGCAGTGTGGTACAGAAGTTCGATCTTCTCTAGTGATTTATTTTAAATAATTTTGTGTTGATATTGGTTTAACCCAGATATGCCCACTATCCCATGGGTAGGTCACTAAGCTTGTGCCACTGTTTTTTATTTATAAATGAAATTTTAAGAAAACAAAATTTCTTAGGCATATCTGGGTTAATTGATATCAAGGTTTCAAATATACACTGTAAGTTATTCGTTCTCTTACCCGTGGATTAAAATATTTTAATTATTTTACCATTAATCCGTACGTTGTTGGTTTTTTTACACTATTCTCTGTAAGGCTTAAAAAAGTTATTATTCTTATCGTTGCGCCAATGATAATTTTTTACTTTATTCAATGGATTCTAATAATTTAATAAAGTCGTAGAACCATTAAACAATCTGCGAATAATTTCTTTCCCCATTTTATATCTTTTTGTTTTTGAAGAATAGCTAAAGACTTCATTATTTTTTTGACTAGTGAAAGATTTTGAATTTTGCAAATATTTAATTAATGACATCAATGTCTGGTTTCTTCGATTATATAATATATTTTTAATTATCCGTTGAAATTATAACTTAGCTCAGATGTATGAATGTTAAAAAAACATATATTTTCTTTTAAAATAAAAAATTAAATATTTTGAGCGAAATTGTTTTGAGCCACACAGTTCACGCACACAATAACAAACCGGAACCCTTATTCCAAGCCTTATTCTAGTAATGTTCGTTTCTTGTTCTTTGTATGAGTCTATTTTGTATTTTTTGCGATTAACATATAATTATTAGCGTGTGCTTTCTTTGTAAGAAAAAAATGCCGAAACTATATATTCAGTTCTTAACATTAATTTAATTTATTTTAGTTAAGGAAAATATTTATAGTCAATTTTTAAGTCTTGTCCAACTTGACAAATCTTCTCAACTCATTTTATTTTTTGGATGGCAATTAAATTCATCTGCGAAATCCTGCGTTCACATTTAGTATAAGAAAAGGAATGGTATTTAGAGTCTGTTATAACAAATACAACAGTGTTTTATATATGTATTTTCGAGAACATATTCACGGAATCTACGAATTATTCCTCAATCATATAATTGCAGTCTGATTGACAAATTTCTAATTTTCACTTTTCATAATGTCAGTTAAGTGTTAACATCTTCAGACCAATGTTTTAGATCAAGTACGTGAAACTAATACGCAAACTCATCGTATTTGTTATAGAGCAATCTATTTTTGATTGCCCATTTTAATTCTGTATAAAATACACTTGTGTCAATGGAAGAATCTTTTCTTGATTATTCTTCGTAGTAAACCTTCACGAAAGTAGCAACGGCGAATTTATAATAGGGCTCAAAGTTCTGTCTTCTTTCTTGAAAAACTTGTACAGGTCTATGTTGCAGTTTTGTAGGTTTCAACTTAATTTTACTATTCTTGGATAGTGTCACACATCGATCTTAGTTCCAATACAAATTCTGTAGATGTGATTTTACTTTTTAAACCAGCTTAAGTGCATTTATAATTTTCATCTCTTGTAGGATCATACATTGCTTCTTTCAAACTTCAAATCACAAGGAATTTAAAATTATTCCATACAAGCAAAACTTACACAAACTATATGACATCAATTAGGTTCATCTCATTTTCACCAACATAGCCCCATGTAATTTTGCACGTTGATTCAGCTCTCTACTTTACTCTAAAGTTTATTAATAAATGCTTTGAATATATTTATCTACATTTTTTTAAAGAATCACCTACTGTAATTAGTACGATGCCAAACTATAATAGAAGGAAAACGTTTTGATAACAATTTTTTTAGTGAATTCATTCCAATGCCTTCGATACAGCATCAAATGATGGTATTTTTTGCTTATTATGATTGATTCATCAATTATCAATGAAATTCTATCATTGAATTGAACAATTAATTTAATTACAGTTTTTCTCATTTCTTTACTTGCATTATTATTAATGTAACACGCATTTGTAGAATAAAGAATACGGCCCATCAGTTCTAGCAGTATAATATCAGTTCAAAATAATGCAATGATTGATTTTCCATTGCTTCCTTATATGCAGTTTGAAGATTTTTTGCATTTAATATTTTTTCGTAAACTAATGACGTTATAAACATTCTCAAGATTTTTTTCCCTTTAAGGAAGCATTTTTAATACTGCTTTATATGTTAAAAACAATTTGAAGTGAGCTCTTTATCTGTGCTAAAATAAGTTATTTCATTATTGGTCCAGTCTTATTCCTATTTTCGTTAAACTCAAATTATTTTCACTTTTCTATAAGGCGTACTGGCAAGTTTATTTTTGCAAACACAGAGCCATTATTATTTTTTGCAAAAATTATTTTCTTTTAAAATTAGCATTCCAGCTAGTTATTTGTAGTTTGGCATTGCTTTTTAATATCAAATTCAGAAATATCAACAGACTTATTTTAGTGTGTTTTGTTGTTGTTTCTTTTTATATTCTGGCCTCTTTATTAAAAGAGAAGTAAAACGTATTTTTTTTCATTTTTAAATTTGGAGTTACAGTTCTATACTAATATTTTTTAATTCATATACAATTTTTAAAAATAAATATATTACTATTTGCACAAGGATAATCATTGTACGTACACCTTGTTATCATAACATCAAAAGTTATTCTTAAAACTTAAAACGCCATAATGCTGTTCCGGTGCGTTCTATAACAAAGAATACTGATTATAAGGAATATTTTGCTAAAATTGCATTAATAATACTGTTTCACACAAATTAAATTTTAATTTATTACAAGCATATACACATAAGAAAAAAATCTAAAAAACACCCAGAAGCTTTTTTGTAGCGTTTTTTACGCCAATATTTTTACATTCTTTTATATTTCAGAAGCAAAAACTCAGCTTTAAATTATTCAGAAAAATTATAATAATAAAGTAAAAGTGTTCATAAAAAGATTATTTTTTAGGCATCATTATAGAACATTAATAAAGCTAATTATTTAGTGATACTTTCTTAAATTAATACGATTAATGCCACTGATCGAATAAAAATATTGATCGCATAATTACCTCAAGGAACAGTATTATAAATATATTTAATTGTAGAATTTATATGTATTCAATGAACTCAAAAATAATTTTTAAATATCCAATGAACTAAAACCACAATCTATGCAGTGGCAACAAAAATGAATAACAATTGGCGTTGATTACAAAAGTCAGTTAAAGCAGTGCTTTTCTTATATAATTATCATAAAGATTTAAATCACAAGCCACTTTTAGTATTGAATTGTTTTGCTAAAATTTTATGGAATAAGTACGATTATATTTCACTGCTATTGGCCTATATTTATAAATATATTAAAAGCAAACATGTACAAATCCAAGCAACGCAATTTATTATCATTATTGGAAAGTAAAACTGTATCTTCATAGTATATATGTATGTGTATATATTATTAAGGCTTTCCATATGTTCGATATATAGATGTACCACATTATATTATGACTTTTTAAATCATAAATTACTGTGAAATCTCAAAAATGATTATAAACATTAGCATTATCATTTTTTACACTCGTATTTTAACTGCACAATATTTACTATTGAGAAACGTCGAAGAATTAACGGTGATTTCGTTTTCTTTCATAGGAAACGCCGGCAAGCTGTTGGACGCCGGGCCTCAGAGGCGTAATAAAAATATTACTCTTTCTTTTGAGCGAGATTTCTTGTCATTCTTCATTCTCAAAACCACTTATCATTGGCGAGTTCACGCGTGTATGTGTACATAGATCTTTGTAACCTGTTCGGATTAATGGCCGACCGCATCCGGCCGGGCAAATTCAATTTGTACATTATAAACACAACGATGATTAATTTTAGATGTTACGAAAAAAATCTGAACTTGACCATTTGTACAATAATTACGGCTAATTATCAAATCGAGCAAACGAAAGTAGCCGAGTGTGGATGACAAGACGATGCCGTTTCGTGACTAGCGAATCGTATGTTTTTTTCACTCGAACAAATGGAAAAATAGCGTGATGCTACCCGCTAAATATAAATAAACACGGTGTGCAATTATGGGTTTATAATTTATTGCTGCAGTGGCTGATGCGATTTCTTTTGAAAAAATATATGGGCGAGAGGTAAATAAATTGTGCGTGAGGATTGTTGACCTGGTCTATGAAAATAAAAGTATATTCGTATGCACTCATATAATCGAAATAATCTTGAATCTTAAGAGAAATTAGTAGGTCGATTCATGTTATGATAAAAAATCTGACAAATCATTTTTAAAGATCTTTTAATTCGATCAACTTTTGCTAAGGTGATTAATATATCAAAAGCGGTAAATTACTTTTGAAATATAATTATTTTTGCTTATCTATAAACCACATAATTAATATCAAATTGCAATCATACATTTATAGAGTGTATTTTATTTTTTGCAATATAGGTTGTTTAATTACATTTATTATATGATACAATAGCACAGTTTTTTTACAATAAATTGTTGATGTTACAGTGAATGTGTATTATCAGTGAAATTATATTTTTACTAGTAAAAACATAATTTTACTAAATCAGTCAGTTAAAATGTATGAAGCAATTGATTTACATTTTTACTGCTCAATATCAGTAAAATTGTATTTGTTTGACAAAATACTACAATAATTACAATAAATTTAACCAAACCTAACCTAAAAAAGTAGCCTGATGAAAGTTATAAAACAACAGTTAGTTAATTTATTGCTCTCAAAAAATATTGTCTGAATATTGAGTTGAATTTAAAACAATAATTTAATTTATTTAAAGAAAATATGTACGTAAATGTAAAAATTTTCAATTTAATATATTGATTTAAGTATCTCTGAGTAACAAATGAAATAAAACATTAAAAATTTTATTATCAAGTCATTTAAAATGGCTTCAAAAAATATAAAATTTATTGGGCATGACATTATTGCTTTGGACTGTAATTGTAAAACCATTTTGAACATGACATTCAAGT
Source organism: Plectrocnemia conspersa (assembly GCF_051122295.1). Classification (NCBI taxonomy): domain Eukaryota; kingdom Metazoa; phylum Arthropoda; class Insecta; order Trichoptera; family Polycentropodidae; genus Plectrocnemia; species Plectrocnemia conspersa. Next base: position 11,687,438 of record NW_028277166.1, on the reverse strand, counting down.
GTGCTTATATAATACATGTCCCATCTCCAGAAGTGAGGCTGTATCTTTCTCTATTATTAATAACATTGCTTAAATTATTATTTAAATCATAGCATTAACATCATAGTTTTCTATTCAGTTTCTGCCCTATACTTGAATATATATATACGTTCAACTTTTTTGATACAAATATACCGACTATTATTAATATCATATTCTGTACATAATCATACGTTATAATATTTGGGCTCATAGTGGACGTTATTTGTTTATATTTAATGGCATTGTTTGTATCTATAACTAGGGTTTTCAGAACCATATTATCCTGCAATGGTAAACCTTCGATCCACGCCATTATACACACCATGGAGATAATCAGTCGGGCGTAGCGTCCCAAAAAACGATCACTTGCGCTGGAATGTGTCAACAGAAGTCAGATTCGATTGATGGAGCCGTCACGGCGGTGACATGGAAAATTTCGATTGTCTGACTGGGTGTCGTCCCTGTCTATTGTGCGCGATTGACTCGACGCAATCGGAGGCACATTTTTTCCTGGTCGCTCGCCCGCCGTAACTGTATAGTCCGGTTGGTTGGACGGTCGAAAGCTTCGTCGGCAAAAACTCGCCGGCTCTCAATCGGCGATTTAACGGTTCGCGGATGCGTACGCAGGAGATTTATTGCGGATAGAGAGCGTTTGAAGATGAAGAAGAAGAGGTGCGTGTCCGCGGACGACGGTCAAGGTTTCGTACGCGCCGCGGGCGGGGGCGATAAACCGCGCACACTTTACACCACAATCAATACCAACTGTGTCATGCGAAATGCTACTGATAACGCCTAAAATTATTTGAAATACATAATATATTTCTCTTATGGTAATTCCATTAAAACATGCCGTTTTTACACTATTGTTTTGAAAAAAATACTACTTGGGGTTCAAAGTTTGTCATTGTTAAAATATGTTTGTTAAAATATCTGTGCTATATGTGCATGCAATAATTTAAATAACTCATACATAAAAACCCGCAAAAAGTAGTTGCTATAATTTAATCGCATTTTTTGTTAGTGCGTGAAATATATCTAAAAGAATAATCCAGACCCCTGAATGAATGCTGGAAAACTTTATTCAACACGATTATCTACAATCTCCATCGACAGATACAACCTTCTGCCATCAATCAAACAAGTTTTTAATCCCATTTTTGTAAAATCTGACTGGCTATGAGTTAAAATATTAAGAAAGGAATGTTTTAACTTCACTTACACTGTTAAATTTTTTAGTATATTAAATCATGTTGTAAAGACTTAATTAAATAGTAATCTAATGGTGCTGCTTCGGAAGAATATGGAGGGTGAGCAACAGTTTTCCATCCGAGAGTATTATTTTTTTATTTTTGCAGACGCGTCGCTTTGTTCTCGTCGCTTAATGCGTGTGGAGCCCACACGCCTTGTTTCCACCCCTTTCCAATATTTTTTAAGCATCTTTGAATGCTAAACCATGAATATCCTGTTTTATCTGTTGCGGTCTCATCGATGATTTTTGGTGTCTAACTTCTAGGCTTGACTTAAGAACAAAAATCTTTTGAACCATTTTTTAAATTGACGAACCAGTTAAATTTAACCATAAATGGCACAAATATTTTTGGTTGCTGTGGTTGCAAATTTTATTTGTGAAATTCATTCATCATACAAGTGCATAAAAACACCTTACACGGAACGCGAAACAAGCACTATAAAATTATTATTATTTATTTATTAGGAATATACGCACATGACCTATCGCTTTAATGCACTCTGCACATAAAATAATATCTTATAAATATAATATATAAATTTACGTATATATTTAATAAATAGAAAGCTTGTCAACAGCTTCACAGAAATATGTTAAAATACGATCTAGTATTATGTGATATAGCAACAAAAAAATCCGAAGTTCCGAAGCAAAAAATTGGTGTTCTGAAAGCATAGAAAAACATTTTGTGCTAGCAATACTTTGTATAAATAGTTAAATACCCAACTATTTTTGTAAAAATACAAAGATAAATCAGCATGGATAATACAAACAAGAATATTTTGTTAAATATAAATACTTTGGGAATTTTCTTTGTATCTTTTTTGATAGTACTGCATTGCTAAAAAAATTTTAGCTCGCGTGAAAAGTTAGATAACATAAAATATGTTAATGGAATACCAAAAATATGTTTTGTCTGAGATATTATATAGATATTCGAATGTATTTAGTAAGATGTGCTTATATTTTAAGCACGGTCATAGATTTGAATGAGGAAAATACGCTAAAGAGAAATAAAGTTTACATAATATATATGCAAGTAGAAAAATTGTGGAAAACCTGTTGTTCAATTATTAAAGATCACTCGGAAAAGTAAGCGTAAACCATACAGCACAGCAACACTCATAATTTAGTTAATATAAGTCAATTTAAGTTTGTCTCCACTGTATCTATATAAAATAAGCATATATTATACATAAAGGAATATAGTAGGAACAATATAAACTTATCTTTAAAACTAAATATTATCAAATAAAATCATTATATATGTATTTTACAAAGTTAATTATTTGATAAATAATACTTAAAAATAAATAAGACTTTTTCAGTAAGATTTGCCATCAAACGTCACATTCCAGAGCGAAAGATGTCTGATCGTTTTTGAGACGTTACGGCCAATCCATTATTCACCGAGTGACGTTTAGATTGAACGCAATTTGTTTTTATAATATCACATGCGAAATGAAATCGTAATTTTTGTACCGTTATTTTATATGCGTCATTTGATTAATTCAAAGAAGTGTTTTTATCGTATTTAGTTTTTTTACCTTCTTAACCAATGTTATAATTAATCTAATTATTTTATGTTACAGTGATTCCACATACCAAGCTGAATTGGACAGCGCCAGGAGCATGGCTCCAAACAACAGAGCCAGTTCCGGATGGGATGACTCCACAAGAGTAAGTGTTATCTAATTGCTCTCAAGTCTGAATGGGAAAACTCTCAATCAAATCTGTCAATAAAATTTGTATCAATCCAACAATGGAAGCGACGACAGCCTCAAATTAGCGATTGCGTGAGATCTTCGAGAGATGGCCACGATTAAAAACCGTTTAAGGATAGATGATTCGGGGCCTTTTCGTCTTTTGTTTTTGGTCTCTCGATTCGACAATGGTATCCGGAACTCTCACTTGTAAATTTAATTACAGGTCGTTAGTTGAAATTCCAAACGAAAAAAATAGAATAGAACAGCTAGATCTTGGCAATTACGTCTACGGGCGTGCCTATTCTAGTTCGACGCGTCGGAAGATGGCGTTTTTCACATTTCTGCGCCCAATGGCGCATGGGAAAAATAGCGTAAATTCATATTTCCGCGTGCCTCGCAGTTGTTGTATCGAAGAAAAATCGCTCATTGCATAACAGGGTTAAAATGCTACGCGTTCCGATTTCACCGGAACAATCGCAATTGTCTCTATATGTTGTATGTACGGCGAGTATGACTCAATCGAGAAATGGATTTTATTATAAAGCATGATTGAGGTTTGATTTATGTGCAAATAAACGCATAAGAAAAACTCGATGAGGTGTATAAAAAGCCAAGAATCTTAACAGCATTGTCAACCGCTCGTCGCTCGTACAAAGACTCGATTGTGTGTGATAGGGTATAAAAAAAGCGAAATTGTGTAGGTCCAAAACTTTAAGAATAAATCAACTTTTTTGTTATGTTGCGGTGACCATTATTCATATCTGGTATCTATTTTTAATATAAAATTAACAAAAAAAAATTCTCAAAGTAAATTCTGACTTGATTATTATATATAATACACATATTTTCTTGATTTTTTAATCAAAAATATTTTTATGACTCACTTTCTATAAAATAATATCCTAATTTAAAATTCGTATGATTTTATATGGACTAGCTAGACATAAGAATATAGATAAAAAAAATACGTCAGAAGATAAGAACTAAATGCATAAATTTTATTTGAGATTAATTATTTGCTTTGAATACATTCGTGTGAAATTGTTTCAGTATTTGTAGATATAATTATTTATTTTAATAAGCATTTCTAAATATGCTAAGTCATGTGAAAAATCATCAAAATATGACTTAATCCATTTTTTTATGGACAACTTCAAATGTCGAGTATTAACTAAATCTATAAAAAGTCGATATAATCCGGCTGAAAAAATAAGTACATCGCAACATAATAAAAATAACATTATATTCAGAAAAATATTTCTAAAAATACAATATGGAAAAGTCATAACGAACAATTACATATTTTAAAAATTAAAAGCATTCTTAAAGTATGTTGATAAAACAAACATATAATATATATTCGAGAGATCGCTTTATATAAAATATTTGCGACTGCTATTTCATTTTTGTTATGCTGAAGTAATTTTAAACATAGCACTACTTTCATGTTTAGTTTGATGGATGCAGTAGCATTGTAAAGAAATGTATTGAAAAATAGTTTTATGTAGAATAAATTGTATCTAAAATACGTATTAAAATCTAATACAGTGTAACAAAGTTTATTAGTTAACTTGCTACAATGTTTTGATTTATTAATTGAAATCATAATGTTTTTAAAAATAATATAGCTATATGTTTATTATATATTAGGTTGTTTCATAAGTAGCCGATTTTTTTTGTAAAATATAAAACGCTTTATTTTCTAACTCCAAATTTTTCAGTCAAAATATTATTCATTTACAGAAATGGTCTTTTGTCAACGATTAAACAGTAAATGAATCTCTTATTTATAATAATTAATTATTTTTAGATATTGTAAGTTCGTTAAAGGTCTTTATAATATTTTGTATTTTAATAAAGATCAGAAAATTATGGTTGCGGTCCTAAAAAAACTTTACTAGATCCATAATAGATACCCAAAATTCTAAGATAAACTAATATTTTTGATTTTTTTTTAAATAAAAATATGTTGACAAAATTATTTTATTTCACTTAAGTATACACACTTACATAAGTCACATTAGACTTATCACAAAAACTATCAATGTTCTTCTCTGAATACCGTTAAATAGATGACGAGTAAAATAAATACTATGCTTCAAAATTTTAACTAATAATAAAATTGAGATACGACATAGGACTGAAAATGGTTTATATTGTAACAGTTATATTAATAAAATATGAGACTTCCCATCATAGAGAAATATCGCTCTTAGTCTTTTCACCAATATCAGGTGTTTAATACATATTTTTTTAATGCATAGTTTTAATTTCTCTACAATTTGAATTTACTACAGTAGTCTTACTTGGTTAAAAAAGCAATCTAAAAATATTACCATACTGTTACCATAATTTATTTCGGGTACATTTTTTAAAGTTTCTCTGCTTCTTAACCAATGTTCTGCTCTCTTCTGGTTATCGTAGAGAATCCATTTATCATTACAGATAATAATTATTTTCAGTAAAGGTTTCCTATTGTTTTTAAAAACTAATAAAGAACAGGATTTGAATCGTTGCTAGTTTTACCTTTTTGCCAGCTCGTTCGTACTCATTTGACTATTTTTTTTTAGCTTACCTTTGCAACAATATGTTATTTTTAAGTGTTCTTTTTTTATTAACAACAGATCATTTTTTTTACAAGGCTATTGTCGCCAGTAGGAAATCTTCCACTGAAATCTCAAACCTTCATCTTACAGTTTTTTGACTAACAATACACTCACAAAATCTCAAACTAATATCTCTCGTTGATTGCGTCGCATTAATTTGCAGTTTGAATTCGTGAAAATACATAAAAGCTTAGAGCGAATTATAAAAATTAAAGAATACAACACCCCTGGTTTTTTCCAATCACAGTCCGTTTCCGACGAAGTAAAAATCGACGACTTGATTTAATTATGGAACAACTTAATATAAGGTACAGTTTAGCTACTAGATTTAGCAGTTTTGGTCACATCACAAAGCGCCTTAATAATTAAAAATAGATAGAAAAAAAGATATATAAAAATATAAAATCAAACGTTTTGGATAATACTAGTCTATAAAAAAATTTAGAATCTATTTTTACTACTTATACATTTTTTTTCGGTTGATATTTTTGCAATGTAATTTAAAATTGATTATTTATTAACAGTGCATTTTCATAATAAGCTGACAGTTTTAAGTATGATATAATAACAAAGACTAACCATCTGTGCAGCTAAATATATTTTTTTAATTTAAATACAAATTTCAGATATTTATATGCATATGTGTAGTTTTAATTGAATTTATTGTATATACCCATGTCATTATGTTGTAAATGTTTTCCAAAATTAATGATTTTTTCACATGAGTTTTGCTATTTTTAATAATATTACTTTTTTTATTTTAAGAAAAAAACGATTTTAATAACAACCACTATGTAAAATGCTCATTATTGTTAACTCCTGTTTGAATGGTATATATATTTTTTATCTTATATTTCCATTACACTGTATAACTATTTTATAGTTCTATTGTTGTTTTTCTTATTATTAATTTTCCCCTTAGATTTTTTATAATATTTGTTTAGTGTATTAATGTATTAAACGTTGTTTTTATAATAAAAAAAAACATAAAAAAACGTTATGCAATAAAGGACTTAATACCAAGTCCACAAAAAATTTTTAGCAAAGCAATTAACTTCAAAAAAAAGAACGAAATCAGGAAAAAAAATATTTTCTTGTCCAATTCAAAAGAGAATTCATGGTATCCAAAGATTCAGTTTTTTTAATCCTCTAGTCGCGCTCCTTTGTGTACCAAAGAAGGGTCATTTCTGTCGTCGAGAATACAAATCACGTTTTAATGTGAGCAAACATCACGCGCCAATGAGCTAAATCACAAGTTACCGGTAAAAAAGGCAAAAAACGTCACGATACATGATTGATGGACTTGCGGTGGCATTTCTTGCCAACAATTGACAATGTAATCCAAGCCAGTCGCCATTCTTATTATTAAAGATTTTATAGAGAATAAAATCTGCCATTTTTCCATCGTAATCACGTTTATTTGCATATTTTAAATTAAACATAATAAATCATTCCTTTGTATATTTTTTTTCCTCATTACGCATTATAAATTTTGATTATGTTGTTGCTGAATAAAGATTTTATCGCGCTCGTTACATCGAATCCTTCTAGCGCTCGTTAAGTCGACGCCCATGCGCTAAAACGAAATTTGTGTATTAACGTCGCGGCGCTAACGAGTCTCGATATTTCACAGGCTTTTTTGATTGGGGAAAAATCGCATGCTTTCGACTGTGTGTGCGTAGTATATGGACAGAGGCACAGTTTCCATCGGCCCACGGTGCATTGTTGAAAATTACGAGAGATAAAATAGAAATTTTGATTCATAGCGCACGCGCGAGCGCGGGCAGAGAGCTAAAATGGACGCTATGTAATTACGATCTTCCGGCTAGATGTTCGCACGATGATGTTTTTGATTTGCATCCGATCCCGGCCCTGCCCATCGTCGAAGATCTTCGCTTTCCACCGTCTGGACGACTTTCGCAATCTGGTACAACTTTTACCGTCCGCTTGTGATGGGTGATCTCATTTTTTCCCTTTTATTATATATCCACAGTATCGAAATTACATTGGTAAAAAATTAACTACATATTTACACATTATGTAAACTTTACACTTTCAGTTCCCTTGCTTGTTCATTTCGATTTCGATTATTATCTCAGTTTTTTAATTATTCATTTCGATATGTATAGTTCAATAAAAATTAAAAATATTTATGTACGTGTAACTTTGGAACAAAATACAATTAGATAATGTTGCAGATAGTTAAAAGAATAATAAGACTACAAAATCAGCAAAAAATATATTGTGCTTCTGAATGATTTCTTGTATAGTGTTCTTGTTGATTCTGGTTTTATATTATACTTTATATGTACTTTATTTTTACAGCCTCTAAAATTTATATTTAATTTAATTTTGAGATCCTCTTGTTTTCCAGAATTGTGGAAATGTTCAAAAGTCACTTCGATTCATAAAAAGGGTCCCAAATCTCAGATTGACAATTACAGGCCAATAGCTTTGATCTCATCACCTGCAAAATTATTTGAAATTGTTTTGCATAAATACATTTTTAATCATTGCAGGTGTATGCTTCTCGACCAACAACATGGTTTCCGTAAATCTCGATCCACTGTCACTAATCTAATGGTTTTGTCTAACTATGTTTCAAAATCATTGGACTCTGGTGTACAAGTGGACGTGTCATATACACAGACTTTGAAAAAGCATTTGATAAAGTTAACCATGCTTTACTTGTAAAAAAGTTATCTAATTTTGGGTTTTCTGAAGATCTCATAAATCTATTCTCAAATTATTTGACCAATAGATATCAATTCGTCAAGTATAATAACTCTTTTTCAGAACGATATAAGACCCCTACTGGAGTACCTCAAGGATCCAATTTGGGTCCATTGTTGTTTTTATTGTTCATTAATGACATAGAAACAGCAATAGAGCATTCAGATTTTTTATTATATGCAGATGACTTGAAAATTTACAAGAAAATGCATTCGATTTCTGATTCCCTCGACCTACAGGAGGATCTCAACTCTATATGGAAATGGGCTTGCTATAACCAATTGCCTTTCAGTGTAAAGAAATGTCACACAATTTCATTTTCAAGGTCGTTAACGCCGGCAAAATATTCATACCATCTAGGCGGATATTTTCTGGAAAGGTTTTCTTCAACTAAGGATTTAGGAGTGACTTTCGAAGAACGTTGGAAATTTAGCCAGCACATTGCAGAGACTCATAGCAAATCCTTAAAAATGCTCGGTTTTATCTTGAGAAATGCGCGTTACTTCAGGAATACTTTAGTATTGCGCACTCTTTATGATACTCTAGTCCGCAGCATACTAGAAACTAGCTCCATCATTTGGATCCCAGGCGTAATGAATCAATGTAATGAATTGAAGCTGGAAAAAGTACAACGTAAATTTCTTCGATATTTATACTTGAAGGAATACGGGTATTATCCGTTCTTGTTTCCCAGTGCTTTTATTTTGGGAGCCCTGGGATACGTTTCTTTGTCGACTCGCAGAAGTGTTTATGTAATTAAACACTTCTGGAAATTGCTCAAGGGCATCGTAGACAATCCTTCAGTGCTCGAGCAGCTTCAAATGTGGGCTCCTGAAGGTGGATATAGTTCTCGGTCGCGTCCACTATTCTTGCCTGTTAAGTGTAGAACTGGAGCACTTGCCAACTCTTCTCTGGCCAAGGCCATTTATCTGCTCAATTCTGTCCATAGTAATATTGACATTTTCTCTTGCACTTATGGAGTTTTGGTTCAATTCGTATGGGACAATGCACACCTGTTGAGGTGATTTGTGTCTGTTGTTTTGTCTTGTTTATATTTGTATGTATTATGATGTATTAGTACTTTTGACTATCGTGACGCATTAGGTTTGCCTGTCAGGTCACGATGGTTATAATTTTAATAAATAAATAATAATAATAATAAATAATAATGTATATAATGTTAAAAGAGGACAATATCATATTTCATACCCAACTTTATCCAAGTAGTATCATCTACCATTGATTCCGTGAAACACGAAAAATTGTGATCCGATCCGTCGCGATCATGTACCTTTACCGCTTGGGTATAAATCGAATTTTATGGATCGTTCGAAACGATGGGAAAATGATCGGCGCAAAATGCAACTTCTTGTTAATAATTTAACATCGGTTGGATTTGACGCTTATCGGCGTTGTGATCTAATAATATTGAAAAAAGAGTCGGGAATCAATCCAAGAACCCGTTCTCGCTGATTAGCATAATTGGCAGCTGGAAAGCGGCGCATTTGTTGACGTAAAAGTCATCACTTGATTAATAAGTAATTATAATATCTAATGCGTTAAAGCCATACTTATAAGCGATCATTTTAATGTGGGGTATGTATTACACTTGTGTTTTCTTTTATGAAACCTTGTCGTTTACAAACAAGGTACAGATTGTGTAGGAGTAGCAATATACTCGTTTGACTGACATAGTGAGATTATTATTCGTTTAAGTCAATTGTAGATAGAAACACAATTGAGCTATAAACGACCTAATAAAATATTATTAATAGTAACTGTCGAAAAGAAAAATATAATATATATATATATATATATACAATAGTATATAAGTGAACTTTATCTATTTTTAGTTTAACGATAATAGTTTAAATAAATAGCCACTACGGGTTCATAATTTCGATTTGCTCTGAAAAGAAAAAAAATGGTAGCATAATGTTTATACATCATCATAAGAGCATCATCGTTCAAATATATAAAACATAACCTTTCACACATGTTTTGCATAATCAACGCTTTCCAAAATAATCCCTTCGATAACTTGAATCAATCGGATGTAATTCATGTAATTGGAACAGTTTCACTCGATACTCGTTTTTCACTGCTGGTAAAAGCATTTTTATTTTTCGGAAGTGTGGACCACGTGAGAATACCATAACCAACCTAATGATTAATCATTGTGCAATAAAAGAGCGGATTTATGTTCGTCCATTGTGAACTTCACGTATGAATAATCGCGCTCAATTAGAAAGCATGTGCGTAAAGGAAGGTACACGATAATAATACTACCGTATGAATGATCGTACGAAATGGCGCATTAATTACTGCTACTATTACCGATTATTATAACGTCCGACACGGTAGATTTCATATTTCTAATAATTATTCTTTTGGAATTCTAACGATATATGTAGGTAAAAAAACGGTACTAGAATTATTACCCATTTGTCAGAGTAAGTGAAGGTTTCAGATGGTCATTGAGGTTGCTTTAACGATAAACCATGGAAACTGGACGTGTCACAAAAATGAGCAGAACGAGTCCCAATCATGGAGTAGATGACTCTCGATCGTGATACAAACTAGATTTCTTCCAAAGGAAATCGCATGAAAACGTGACCAGGATACGTTTTTGAAACGCGAGTCCCGACCGAAACCTTAGCAAATAACACATATGAATATATAAGGTTTGATTAGACTAATGATAGCCGACTTCCTGTATAAGTATTATATATGCAAAAAATAGTTATATAATATACAGAATTGATTTATGATCGTGTGATAAATATTTACTGAAAAAGTGACAAGGTAATTGCGTGTTTGGCAGGATATAAAATGATCGATGATAGTTTAATATACTATTTTTTACAGTCGACAATAAATAAGAATATAAAATTTATGTAGATATTATCTTTAAATATTTTTTGAAAGATAATAAACTTAAAAATACAGGTAGAATTAAATAGTAGTTTTGATGAGATTAAGAATATCTGAAATTGTAACAAATATCATATTTTATAACATTAAAGGTATTTTAAATGTTGTTGAAATACACTATACCTTTAGAATATTTTCATGCTTACAATTTCTGATTTTTACATATGTAAGAATGTATATCTATATTAGCAGCATGTGATACAGAATATTAATGTTCAGTTAAAAACAAAGAAGCGTTCATTACCCGGTCGGACTATTTGTGCAATAAATTGATATTTAGATACAATGTATTTTATTTTTTAAGTTGTCTCAAAAATTAAGCTCTTAGCGTTTCAAATTGGTTGCTTGGCTGGACCAGATCTAACAATCAACGTGAAATCGACTCTTATTCAAAATATCCTACGTGTCAATTCGACGTAAGCTCCACTGAATGTGAGTTATGTCTGAGTTCTCTCGAACGCCGAAAGTGATTCTTGTGGTTCAAAGTAAAATGATTATTCTAGGGCAGCGTTTTGGCTTATATGGGAGCGATAAAATTCGATGAGATAAACGATTTTTCTTTACATCGATTTCTTGACTATTACATATTATTTTCTTATCTATCTTCCGTATATCTAATCAAAATATTATAGCTCTTTTAACATATGTATTCGTCATATGTTATATAAATCTAGCAGCAATATTATTTATGAATTACTCCCATTTTTTTTTTGTATTGGACAGTTTTTTAATTATTTGTATATTTTACTATTCTTTCGAAGGGAGATACATCATTGGCTCGTTGATTGTTGTTCCTTTTGGGCAGGTCGCTAAAACGCCGTTTTATAAAATATATTATTTCATCAGTTTTTAATAATTAATAAAATGAACATATAAAAAAGTTGATATCATTTATTCGTAAAAAATTAAATGTATTCATTATATTTATTAAAATTACAAATATACTAATCTTAATTTTGGTCCATTTAACTTTTAAATGGACCAATTAAATTTTAAAGAGAAGTTATTTTATTATTTTTGCATATAATAATTTTAATCATCATTTAAATTAGATTAACATCATCTTTTAAATTAAACTGTTTCTCATAATTTAAATTTTGTAGACTACAGAATAGATAATATAATAACAGAGTATATAATTGTAGTTATCATTATATTAATGATAATTGAAAAGAGTAAACTTCAATAGGATGATGACTTTTTATAATATACCAGAACGGATCGATCTACTTCGAATTATTACAGAGCTTCGAGTTACAAAGGAATGTTAAGCTCTCGTATTTCTATCTAAATCGTAGAGAAATTGGTCAATATCAGTTATTGTTATATTTCGAACTAAATAACGATGAAAAACCGTTTTAAATTATTAAAAAAAAACAAATTTGGCGGCAGACAAATTTTATGGAAAGCTCAAATACATTTTTGCAATCTGCTGATTCCCACGCGGAGCGGTTTCTTCTTATTATATATGAATGTAGTTATTGGAGTACCAAAGTAAATATAAGGTAAATTAGAGTAGTTGAGATAATCATAAACATTTTTGTGACATTTTTAAAACGCTTAAGAATATTCGTACAAATTTAATTTGTAATAAAAAATTCTCGAGAAGAAACACTATATGTGTATATGTATGGACCGCACGAATACATTCAACCTTACCTATCGCAAACTAAAAACTTATATGTACATAAATTAAAATTAAAATTTCCTATTAAGGACCTTTCTGTAACCACGTATTTGACATGCTTGATTCATCGACACTCATTGGATTGCTTTTCTTAGAATTCCATCTATATATGCAAAATAAAACAGCTATATAATGTATTACTATATAATATAAAATAATTATATTATAAATCTGCTTGTGGTTTGAAGCATATTACAGTTTATTTTATTACAATAATTTGAAAGCAATCATATTTTTTACGTTCGAAGACATGTATCTTAATAAATGACACCAACCGGTCATTTGCTGGCGGTATGAGTTTTTTTTACGAATTTTTATCTTACATAACGGAACATCTCTGATCCAGTCCGTAGCTGCATTTGATCGATTGGTCACGGGTCCATTGTGAATCTTCTCTCTGTCTTCTAACAAGTTCCGCGTATTGGCGACCGCAAATTTTGTCTCACAAATTGGCGGTGGTCGACAGAAGCGGTCTTCCGAAGATTGCATCGTGACGTTATTGCATAGGGAAATGAGTGCAGCGAGTTGTTTATTTTGGTTCAGTCTGTATATTACTGTGCTCGCAATTGCCTGGCAGAAACATAATATTCATTATATACATAACTGTTAATTTATTGTATATCTAAAACTGTAAAGTTAAGTTTAATTACATATGATTACATTTGGAAATAAAGAGTGAAACTTAAAACGCTCGTTAAAAGTCAATTACATATACAAAAATCTATCTAAAAAAGGTATGACATTGACATTTTATTATGAATGAAAGTATTGTATAGTATTCAAAGCATTTGTACTATTAAAATACATCTTATATACTTTATTCATAAGTATACAATATATAGAATTTAATTTTAACTTTTCCCACGAACAACTTCATTACAAACTGAAACGGAGTTTACTATAACTTTTTTGGATTTTAATGTTATATATAATATATGAAGTAAATCACGAGTAAACTTAATTATTTTTTATAATATTTTTTAATGGTTCGAAATCTAATTTTAAAGCTACTATTAATAGTATCAATTTAACACAGGTAATAAATCTTTGAACACTCTAGAAGCATTATTATATTGTATATTATATAGACCAATGCATATAACATATTTATGTCATTCAATGGTTTATTTTTAGCGATAAAAATACCTTTCCTTAAAAAGCAAATTAGGGTAATTGTACACCACGATAGCGCTTGCCCTCATTTATTAAAGAAGACGATAGAAAAAAATGAATTTTTAAATTTTTTTGGGAACTCCTTTCTTACTCACCGTATTTGTTTTAGATATTTCTCCAATCTATATAGATCCATGCAAAAAGTTTTAAAAAATTACAAAAACGAATAACAAAAACGACAATAAATAATTTACAACTCTTAAAAATTATTTTTCGAATCAGATATCCATTTATGATAAATATGTAAAGAATAATTGTATAAAAAGATGGAGAATATAAAATGTATTAAATGTATCACACGTTTAATTTTTGATTTATGTATTTAGGGTTTGTGAACCCTAGGGGTGTGACTGCGTAGCCAGTGAGACATTATATGTACATATGTTGCGACAGACGATAAATGGCGAGATGTTTTCTTCGATCGGTGGTGGAGAAACTGGCGGAGGAATGATGTCAGTGGACGTTCTTTAGATTTCTGATTGGTGTGGCAGTGACAGTATATTCTCCGAGCGTTGGTGGAGAAGCTGGCGGCGGGATGTGTGAGTCCATGATCTTATGTTGCCCGCGAGCAGCGGGCGTCTGTCTGCTGGTCTCTTCGAGTGTCTACCTGAGTCTTCAAGTTGCTGCTGGTGACTGCCTTCTCTTCATCGTAGTCCAGGCTTAAGTATCCAGGGCTGCAAAGCTTGCTGAGCAATCGCAATTATGCAGCGATCATCCAGCCAATTGTTTCTTAGAACGGCGAAACGGTATACGCCTTTAGAAAGCAATGTACGCTTGATGTGCAACGAGAATCTTATGGATCCAGTGATTTATTATATCCGTAACCAAGATATAATATCTCAATGATAGAGAATATTTACTGTAAGAACAAAACTCAGTATTATTTATAAGATTTTTTCTGGTCGTAACGAGGACTGTGTGTGGTCTAAATCATTTTGGTCACAGTAAATTAGCGCAAGTTTTGAGACAAAGATTTTTTTAAACATGGTTATTTGCGTGATAATTAGATATTTGAATTGTATATTGTCTCATTTTATAAAATACAAAAATACTCGAGCATTTTTTAAACATTATATTAAAAATTAATTATTATTTTATTATAAATGAACTTAATATTTATATAGTTTTTCTTGTGTATTATAAAATAATATCAATTGTAGCGAACGCATTATGAAGGCCATGAGGTACGCTCCAGTGACAACCGGTTCCGTTACACTTGCACAATAATAATATAAGGTCCGAGTGACCTCAAGCATTACAATAGAGATGCGTACAAGCGTAAAATTATCAATTTAAATTACACACATGATTAATAAAACAGCAAAATTAACACATATTCATATGTATAATAATTAATATTATACATAATACAAGTAGCTAAAAATTTTCCTCACTCTTATATAACGAGTCACATACCTTCTCAATGTGATACGATACTTAAAAAAGAAGCAAAAGCGATCGCAAATTCTTCGTTCAAGTTCATGAACTTACCGTCTGTTTTAACGAGCGCATAAAACGCGTTTTATCCGCTGTGAATCTCTCGTCAGATAAATGCGCCAAATTAACGAGTGGCGTTGTTATCTTCACAACAACTGTTTCAGCTTCAGACACGTTGTGTCGAGAAAATGTAGGATATTTTTATTAAATAAAATAGAAGCTTATTATTTTCAAAAATGTTGTCGACCGTCCTTGAACTTGATCGATCGGTCGCCAACAAATCGCATTCGCGCTAAATGCTCGCCAGAGCGTCTCGGTCATAATTCTCACCCGCGCTCGTTTAGACAAAATAGTCGACTATTAACCAGTTGACCCAGCGAGTTAATTCAGACGAGCTGGCCGACTCCCCTGCTGCACCGTCATTACTATAATGTCCAGTTAGTAGCCTCCATTACTGGATTACTGTGCGAATGTTACATTATCCATTCTACTTATACCGTCATGTTAATTTTCGGTAAAAATCTAAAATTGTGCATAAATTGAGTCGTGATCGAAAGATTCGCTAGAGCGCATAAGGAAAAAATAGTAATGATAGGTTACAGGTACAATCAATTTTTTTTAACAATCGTCTGGAAATGGGTCGTGAAAATTTGTGATGAATACATAAAAATATTTGTCTGAGTGTATGGACTTTCTATGCTTATTTTGTAGTTTGATATCTGGGACGATAGAAATTTTTTTGATGAAAGTATAATATAGCTAGTGAGTATTTTTTTGATTATATTCTTTGTGGCAAATGTGTTTATTTTTTTATGCAAAGTATTTTGTGGACGCATCCGTAGTCTTAAGGCATCTCCGAGGCGGATTGAACTACGAAATAGGCTAGACTGTAGATACGAAGGGAGAAGCGGCGGCTTCTACGATTTTCGCTGGTTTGGTGTCGAGTCGTTCTCTCAGTTGTAATCTCCGAGAAAGCCTCAGAGTTGTGTTTTATCTATTTCATTCGTGAGATATTTTTATTGTTTGCCCTTTTTTAGTACGTAGATTACAAGATTTTAAAAACAAATACCGTTGTTCATTAAAGTTGCTATGGAGCGGTCGTTTTGAGAGAAAACCAGACTACACGCCATGTCTTCTTTCAAGACGGCGGATATTTTAATCCTTTCTGAATTATGACTGATACTTTGTGAATTAAGCTGTTTTAAGGTTTCTTTGAAGGAAGAAATCTATTTTTATATGGACTAGACATTTTTATGAATATTCAATTAACGAGCCCTACAGAAGCTAAAATTAAAAAAAAACATTAGAGAAAGGTTGTAAATAAATTTTATATTTACATACTTCATTCGATTAACCACTCGGTAAACAAAAATAATATTGTCAGTTTATTTATCACATCATATTTAAACTAATGTTAAATAAGATAATTCAGAGTTTATATAATAGTGTTTTCCTATAAAGAAAATTTTAAATATTTTCTTTTAAATATTTTTGTACCATTGATTTTTAAACCCATATTTAATGCAATAATAGCTAAGCTTTAGGCTGTTATTTGATTTTTTAAATAGATTTTAAATAGAGAAGTTAATAAACGTGTTGCTATTATAAGTTTGTATCCATTAGGAATAGTTTGTTATTCTGTAATAGATTACATCATTTTATACGCCTTAGTGTGACGAATAATTATATGAAATATTTCACTGGAATTACACTGTAAACCATTTTTTTTAAAGATACAATAAACTTATTATTAGCAGCATGTTCATTTTTTCTACATCAAAATTTCATGATTTTAATTAAAAATCTAAAACTTAAATATACATAATCTTTGTGGGAAAAATATTACATTATTTGCAGAACATACTTTGAAAAATCCTTGCGTTAACATAAAAGACTTTTTTAATATAAATAGTTACCAAATTAGCATGAAAATCATAGTCATAAATTTCGCTTAAATTGTAATTAAATTTTTATAGAGCATATTTGATCATTTTTATTTATAATTAACACATCGATTTGATCAATTTTACAGGAAAAACAGAGACCTCCGACCTACAATCCGGAAGACTACGCAGTAGCTCTGAGAAAATGGGGGAAGAGGAATGCAACAACCAATCCAGCTATCACAATGGGACCAACGGAACCTGTATCTTTACAGAATCATACAGGATCAGATAAAGATTATAGGTAAGCAATAAAATCAATATACTTTTTCGGAATCTTTTTGATTGATTTATTGTAATAATTTCAGGAATCCGTGCCAGAGTCCCAGCGGCGAGATGAGCCTCAGACAATTCGGTTCACTTAGCGAGCTCCTGACCAAACTGAGAGCCGATCTCCGCTTGGCATTTCCAAGGTATGTAATTCACATATGCCTCGTCCATTACTGGTAATTTGCCATAGCTGCCGCAATTACACACTAGCTCACGTATAACACAGGAAAAATCGTGACTGGATCTTATGATACCTACGCATCTATCATCCAATAATTCGACAATAAATATGGATATTGTTTTACACCCGAGTATGATATTGTTCATTACGAAGCGCATTATGATAGTAATTGGCTATAATTACTTAATTACACACATTGAATCAATTGGTGTCACCAACGCGCTCTCGCCCTGTGCGAAATCAAAACACGCCTCTCAACAATGGAAACAGTATTCTCCATTATTCGCATATAATATTGTCGCTGTCTCTCTCCATAATAGTAGCACATTTCCCATTTGTCGGCTGATGAAATATAAAAAAAAATGTGTAAATGCGGAGCGTGCATGAACCACTTTTTAAGAGAAAACTTATGTTCCCACGCTGCACGGGAATCAATCCTTCGATGCATTTAAATGCCCTTAGGTTAATGCAATACATTATTTATTATATGCATATGTATAGTTCATACGCGTATCATGATAATGCTTAACATGATCCAAAAAAATATGCTACATAAAAAAATGAGCAATAAATAATAAAACACATATTATACAATTGATTCACAAATGCTTTCAGATCATTATTATCAATTAACTCTAGCATTTTATTTTATTTTTAATAGTATTTTACTCTCTTTGAAATCTCAAAATTATTTTTTAATTGAATTTTAATATGACAAAATTTTCCATTAGTCTAAAAAAATATGAATCAATTTTTTTGCTCCTCTCAATATCAAGCAAAGAAATTGAAAAATGTTATGAAAATCTTACGAAAAAATATACGAACTATAATTATTATTAAAATTCAATAAAAATATTTTAAAAATTGACTGAAAGTTCAACCCATAAAATATTGAGTTTTATAAGCCTTTTTTTAAGTATTTTCATGGCAACTATATTTTTATACAACTTGATATCTTTAGCTTAATAAAAGTCACGTCGTAAACTATATTGTTGTAAGCTAACCCTCAAAAACATTTACGATGCATAAATTGGCAATATTTCCCCGCCGCCGAATGGTGGTATCAACCGCTTGTAAACCCTCGGTTTATTTATGACAGCAATTAGTAAAGACATTATGTAAAGTTTTTTAGTAACTTTTTGCTCGGATGCCGTTCCATCGCCGTTGAAAAATGTCATCGATTGCCTTCTTTGAGCTTAATTAATAAACAGCTTGTTTTATAGACGTCGAATTGAGTTGTTAAGTCTGATGCCAAAAAAAGACGCTATCTAGAATTTAATGCCTCGCTTGTAGAGATCGTCGAACTCGAGATGAACTGTTGAAAATTGTCACATTACACAATACGAATAAAAAATATAAATAATAATAAAAATAAACTGCGCCCATAACGATAAATTTGGAGACGATTTGAGGTAAAAGTGGTTAAAATGTGTGAGAATCGTTTATTATTATGGGTACTTTTGGGCAATTATAATAAATTTAAATTAATTAACCAGTAATTGGACGCAAAACTATAATAACGCCTTGGGAACTAACCAATAATGTCATCAGGTCAACAACTTAGCTTAGATGTTGTCGTTTATAACCAATTAATTGTTACTGATACTGTATTATCAACTATTTTTAATAAATTATTAAACATACTTATATTATTTATAAATATATTTTTTTGTGATAGATTAAGGGGTTCTAAAAATATCGTACTCTAAAATTATACATGTTTTTATGAAGTGAACATTTTAAAAAATTGCATATTAATTAAACTATTGGTTTTGGGTGACGTAAATGCTACCTAACTTTTGCGTAAATGCGTAATTAATATGACCACTATTCCCTATGCCTATTCTACAATTAAAAAATGGGTTGAGTCTTATTCTTGAATTTCAATTGCAAGAGAATTTTTGAACCTAGGTCTTTCATGTATTAATAACCGACTCGTACCATTGTATAATTCTAGTATTAAACTTCAGAGAGATAAAAAATACTATCATTATATTTATATGTATTGCTATCCAGCTCCACAGCCAAGGCTGCCGAGAGCAAACCCTGCCCATGAGAAAAAAATTATTTTGGGATTAATGTCAAAAATGGCGTAATTTCATTTTTTTTAATAAATAATAATAAGTTCTAGTTAACCATTTCTATGCGTCAAATAAATAGAAAAATTAGCCACCGTTGCGACATATCTCCTGAAAAAATATTTTATGCAAAATATTTAAATTGGGCAGTAAAAAATATTAAAAATATCTACTCATAATATTTACATGATAATTAGTCATGTTTTCTTTGCTGCTCAGTGTTGCCATATAGTGAATTTCCAGTCCAGGTCAAAAGCAATAAAATCGTGCCATGGCGGTGAAAACGCTCGATTATTAAGCGTTTATATTAGGACTTTTTATAACAATATTACGAGTGAAAATCAAATAAAGCACATCTAAACCAAATTTTGCCCAATAGGAGAGCGCAAAAAACAATTATCACTTCTCAGAAGTCAAAAATCCACGTCAAAAGCAATAAAATCGTGTCGTCGCCGTTGCAGTGGAAACGCTCGTTACCGAGCGTTTCCACCACAACGGCTACGACACGATTTTATTGCTTTTGACGTGAATTTTTGACTTCTGAGAAGTAATAATTGTTTTTGCGCTCTCCTATTGACCAAAATTCGGTTTAAAAATACTTTTATCAGATCTCTTATATTAGAAGTCCATAATAATATCGCTAATGATAGCTATCATATTTTTAAAACATAGTGTAATATCGAAATGCAGACAAACTGTGGAGCAATAGATGCGATGTCTGTCTATACTTATTCTTCCGCTTATTTTTCCCTGAGAGTTGGCTATTTTGTATTTTAGACTTGACCTAATTAAAGTTTAAGAGCTTTCATTAGGTTGAGTTTGGGTTTGAACAGCAAATGGACGTTTCGCAACTGTCAAATTAAGCTTCATAGACATTTTAGAGCAGCATATTAGCGCCTACCAGTTAAATTATATTTTCGTTAGTAGAAATATATATCTACTGGTGAAAATGTATTTTATCTTTACTAGTGAAAATATAGCTTTACTAAAAAATACACATTAATTGTAACATTTATACACAGATGTAAATAAATAATGAATCAAGTATGTGATATATTAATACTTATAGAAAAGTTGAAATCATATCATTTTACTAGCATCTGCTAGATAAATAATATTTTCACTGGTAAAAATATTTATCTACTTGTGAAAATATATTCCGTTATGATTTTACTGATATGACATTTTTTAAATATTTACGGGATAGATTCGATACTATGGCGGCCATTTGTCCTCCGGAGGTTCCTAAAAGGGACCCTATGCTCTTTGTCTTATTTATTTACGACATTATTACAAATTCAATTTTTTCTTTATGCCGATTATTTAAAATAATTTGAATACATTTCATTTGTTTCGGACTCTACAGTGTGATTTAAAATCTCTATATAAGTGAGCTTCTGTTAATCGTCTGCCTTTTAGTATCAAAAAGTGCCACATTGTGTCGTTTTCTTGATCCAGTTCGCCAACAGAGTCTACCTACAATCTCCATAGATACATTTTGGCTAGAAAAACTTCTGCTAAAGATCTCGGAACCGCTTTTAAAATCAAGTGGATGTACTCTCTACATATAAACGTATGTAATAAATCTTATGTAATAAATAAATCGCAATTCCTTTTGCGGATCTGTCAGTAATTTGCGTCTTCTATGATATTTAAGTTCACAGCATTCTTGAATCAGGATTTATATTTTGAAATCCCCGAATAACTAAATACTCCTTCTCAATCAAAAAAGTACATAAATATTTTTGAGATACCTTTATTAGAGTGTATTTGGTTATTATTCGTTATTGTATCCCATCGTCTTTATTTAAGAAGCGTTGGGATATGATTCACTGAGTTCTCTGTTTAATGTCAGCTACGATTGCTATTATTTAATTTTATTATTTTAATTTGATGATTTTTTCTTTCATACTATTTTTTGTATTATAATAAAACTGTGTATTTTTGATCATCGTGATGCACTGGGTAGCTTGTTTGATCACGATGATCCTAATTTTATTTAAATAAATATATTTATATCTATATAAATATATAAGTTTAGACGTGACCTTATGTGCTAACTACCTTTATAAAAATCGAGTTAATAACCGGTGATGTACAACCAACTAATATCAGTTTCCATAACAATACTTTATTTTTAAGTACTATTTTTTTTTTAAATAATATACTAAACATTGAAGAAGCTCTAAGAAATACATTAATATAAATATAAAAAATAACCATAGAAGTTACAAATATTAAACACTTCTTAAGCTATAGCACATCATTCTTAAAAGTACTTTTTGCTATAACTTTTAACAATCAAATTTCTTTCATTCCTTAGCATTTTCCATAATATGCAGTAGCTTAATACATTTTTTAAATACATTTTTATGCCTTATCAGCAATTATGCTATTAAATATGTTGTTAAGTTTCTTTTTAATCGTTTTAGGATGTCAATAATCGTTTTTGATCGTTTTTGCCAGATTAAACTATCGCTGAATTTATGTTGTGGCGTTACCTTCAAGAACGGTTATAAATACACAAATGTATTACAGAACGGCATTTAAACGAAATTATACTTTCATTTCACTGTTCTGAAAAAAAAATATCAAAAATTATACATATTGTATATATATATATATATTTTAATGCAGATATCTTGTGAGCCATAATTATAGATTTATATTTAAATACGAAAAATATTCGTTAAGTAAAAATTAGTTTTTAAAATGGTTGTATCATTTCTTAATCCCGTAACTTCAACGCAAAATGAGAATATATTGAATTACTATTTATAATAAAGAAATAATTGAAAGGTCATTTGTAAAAAACTAATATGTTCCCCACTTCTGAATATTGTTTGTAGACGATCCAAATAGGTCCGAACTTACAACTTAATTAATAGATTCACTCATAGGTTTATGTTCTTAAACACTTCACCGCACCTTTTGTGTTCCATTTATACGCAAAGTGTTTGTCTTAAAATTGTAATCTTAATTAAGGGTTTATCGGTCGGCGAACGTCCGCTCTGGCACCGTTGGCAAACGGGTTTGGCCGCGGAGAAAATGGCTTATATGACTCACTCGATAATAATTAAGCGCATTATAAAACATTTATAATCTCAGAAGAGTATATACTGGATAGATTAAAAATAATATGAATTTTAAAAATAGTTTCGTCTTCAATGGAATTCGCTTTGTAGCCTCGAGGAGCGTGAGAATAGCAACTCGCAACAATCTAACGATTTCTGGAAACTGGTAAGACAAGTAAGCCGGAGCGAATTCCTGAAATGACTCTCCTGACAATCGGACATGTGTTAGCTGGTGTTGGACATCTTGGGATATAAACGAAAAAAATAATCCAAAAGATTAAAATCTTACAAGATGTGATTCCATCGTCTCAATAAGAAATATCCACTTTTTTAAGTCACATATAAACTACATTTATACTCCTTGAGTACTACATTGATAGTATTTTTATGGTTACTTCCTTCAGAGATCTAAACGTAATTTTAATAAATTCAGGTCGTAACTTTTTAATGCGCTCATAAAGAAATACATAGTTATTTTATCGAACCGACGATAAAATGTCAAATTTAAAGCCATAATTCAGGGATTTTAAGATTTTTTTGTATTAAATCGTTAACATAGTAATTAAAAATGAGCGAATAGTAAAAAAAGAAGCAAATATTAAATTAAAGAGTGACCATTTTTTCTTCCGTTATATGTTTCATAATAGTTGTGTATAGTATAATATATTAAAATTAAAGATATAAAAAATATGACCATAAAAAATATTATTTAGTTACGATATAATTACAATTTCTTAAAACATTAAATTATATATTTATTACCATTACAGTTTCAGATATACGAAAGCTCAATATCAAAAAATATTTCTCAATCATTTTATTTTGGAATCAACTTGTAATATTTTATCCGTTTATTTATTTATTTTAAATTTGGGAAGCCTGTGAATGAGTCTTTTTATTGCGTTTAATTATTTTTTTCTATAGTAGTAGTCTTGTCTGTGATTCGTACATTTCAGTCATCTATGATGATCAGGATTGACGTGAAATGGGCAGTGGTGTTTTCGGTCATCTAATTCTTAGTCGATGCTTGGCGTAGCTCCGCTTGGTACGAGTTCGAATAAACTCTCGTGTGTCTGAAGTCAGAAGAATCTGGTGGAAGTTGTGAAAATGAAGTCCTTTTACTCTCCTTATTCTCAACACCTGAACCAATTGTGACGATTTGAAGATGGAATTAGATTAATAGTTTTTTTACGTATTTTCTGAGTTGTGCTGTCGGGATTTAAAGTTCATTCAAATTTTATGCTATCGTCACTGTTAGCGTCACGAGCTCGCCCATTATAAAATAATAATCAATATTTGATTTATTACGCTTTTAACGCGTATTTACATTTTTTTTTTAAATAAGTCTTTACTCACAATCGAGTGGTCTCGACAATCCATTGATTGCTTAAGTACCGCTTGGTGCAAGTTTGTATAAGCTCTTGTGTGTTTTTCAGTTACTGATTGAAGTTCTAGAAAAAAGTATTTTAAATACCAAATGAAAATTACGGTATGCTTGTGTTTATGCAGATCGAAATCAAGGAGGTTATTTTGCTCTGCCTACTCCTAAATCCTACCAATAGCGACGATTTAAGAATGAAGTTTGATGCTGTTTGAACAGCTGGAGATTTGGCAACACTAACATGACACTTGTAATTTCGAATCGCATATTTCATAGCTTATTGTTACTTGTCAATGCAATAATTAATTTTAGTATCTAAAAAATCACCGATTAGCCGTTGTACATGGTTCATTTGGATATGTATATACTTAATTCATCGGAATCTCCGATCGTCGCGTTCTTCAGCATAACAAATGTATTCGTCAATTTCGATTTATTACGCTTTTAACACATATTTGCGTATTTTTTTCTCTTATTGTGGTCGTAGATACATTTTTTATTTAAATATAATTTTTGAGACTTACTTGTTGCTAGTATGCAACACCAATTCTTAGTGAAGCATATTCCGTGAGCTATTTGAGTAAAAATATGTCTGAATGGAGATACAAATGTACAAATAGTAGAAAGAATTTCGTGTATACAATACTTACTTTGGTTTTCACTTCGCCAGCCATCCCTATCATAAAAAAGGCGCGATCATTTCTCTGTTATATAACAGAGTTACTGAGAACTTCTTGGTATCATTAGATTTGCCTGAGGTATAGCAGGTGTATTTATTTTATGTTGACACGTTGCTCATATATGTAAAAAATACAAAAATATCGAACATGTTGAAATATTTTTTTTAAATTTGGGCTGAAATATTGGCCGATGGGATATTTTCTTCTTGAACTAAAAGAAATAATGTTATTCTACTTTGATATTCTACCCCGATAAAACTTCTTAGTCAGTCCCCTACAATAAGCACCATTTTATTCTACGCTTTTGCTTTCAGTCAATATGGGGATCGTCGTTTTCATAGTTCTAAGCCATGGAAATTTCAACAAATATGAGTACGGATTTCATTTTTCATTTTATAATACCGGTAATACCGAATGTTAATTTTTTACCAAATACCAGTATTACTGGTTTTGCAGTTGTAATAATCACTAATTCCAATCTCCAAGACCATAGAAATAGAAAATCACCAAGATCCAATTCGAACCCAGGTCTCTCCGGTCAATAGTGTTGGTTATCGTATTGATTGTTTACTTACTTTACAATTTTGGACTTGAAATAAAACGTGTAACTCAACAAATATCACACATTATTGGATAAGAAACCTAAATGGCCATTATAAATATATTTATTTAAAGCACGACGTTGCCGCAACTGAGGCCTAGTATACCACAACACGTCACAGGAAGCCTAGCGGAAACCACTGTGTACCTGTGTGCTAACCAAATAAAAAGTTGGTATTCATTTTTAGCAAGATTGTATCTTACTTTTTTAAACTAGACAAAGAATACAATAATAATACTGTTCAACAAGAAACAATATTTTTTGCTACGTTAAACGATTGTCCACGAGACTTAATAATATTTATGTCAAATACAATTGGGAATTGAGGCAGTTGGAAGAGAAATATTGTCTTTAAATTACCTCATTGCCTCAATCACATTGTATTTAATCTCTTCATAGCTAACCACGTTTTATCGCAGTTTTGTTGAATTATTAAGTAAACCAAATTACTAATAGCATTTTCTATAAATCTTCAATAACATATTGAAAAAATAGTGAGACAGAAAACTTTGATATATAATACATATTAAATAGCTCGATGTATAAATATAGATTCATACGTTTATTAAATGTAACACATAATGATATGTAAATCTTACTATACATTAACCATAATAAGCATTTAACTTTTCTTTATCGGGCATTAACTTAACAAGCCTCACATGTATGCATACCCCAAGACCAATTATCAAATTAATATCATATTATATACACACACTCTCCTAATTGAATCGATCATTGAAAGGGCAAAAAACAACAACCGTTATATAAACATGCCTCTCTGTAGAATTTGCATAAGCTTCGGTGCGTGCAAAAAGTGGACGGAGCTTCGACACTTTCAACGACAGTAGCCGATACTGATTGAACGCTCCAAGACTGGTATTAAGTCTTGAAACACCTGCCTTTAATGCGGAGTTAATGAAAGTAGTGATTCTGAGGGCGGCATCTCAGTCTGGACCACCTTGTCGACAAATTTGATCCTGTTCACTTTACCTGCATAACTATACTATCCTTGGAAAGGCAAATTGCTAATTGAAAAATAAAGTGTGGGGATAAACAGAGCCGATTGAATGAGTAAGTGTAGTGTTGAAATTGCGTCGAGGATGAGTGATTATATTGTGTGAAAATTATAAATTGATTGTGTAATCTCAGCTAGGGATGAGAAAGGATGTAATGTTGAATTGTTGATTGACTATTTGAGATTATACGCATAACAAAAATATGTAACAGTTTATTTAAGCATTACATTTTAACAAAGTGTATGTTACTGTCCAGTTTATTCTTAACAGTAAATTAAAAAAAAGAATCTATAACGGCGACTCAAAAACATCCTAATTAATTAAACATGATAGATGAAGTGCATGAGAGGTGAACGATACTTTTTTTATCTGCGTTTTTGACTCATTGGGAGGACAGGGCCACTTTTTATGACATTATGACATTAATACATAAATTTGTTATTTAATACCCACGTACAATAAACGATTCATTGAAAAAATAATAAATTCAAATCAAAGCACCTGTTGTATCAACACTGTGCAAAATGATTTAAGCAAACGGAACTTTGTATGGCTCATAAATTTTTAACATAAAATAACCATAATTGAAGTATAGCGATGGTCGATTAAATGTAGACATTTGTGATGATATGAACCAAACTTCCGGTATTTGTCTGGTTAGTAAGTCAACTGATGAATAATACAGTTTGAATTGTTTCACTTTAAACTCCACTAGCCATAATTTCACTGAAAAAGTATCAGACAAGGGTATTTATTTTTACCCTGAAGCTGACTTATTGCACCAATTTCGACTTTTTTTTAAAGTCTTTGAACTGATTATTAACCGACATTAACCGAAAACTTTAATTTACGAACACACAATAGCATCGAATTTTTCACTGAAACTAAATTATTATAAATATTTTTTCAACAAGAGCCGACTTTGGCTAGTTAGCCATTTAAAAATAATACTGACACGTCCTTAAATGATTTATAAAGTTCTGAGATATTTAATCAAGGACTAGAGTACGCTCGGGATAAGGATGCCGGTTTGTTATTGTATGCGTGTACATGTATATGAGAGGAAGAAGCGATGTAGCGTGTACTTCGTTGTCTCGCTTTCTCTTTTAAGGACAGTCGCTGATTCGTCAACGCTGGTATTCGTCATTAAAGTGCAGTGTGGCACAGAAGTTCGATCTTCTTTAGTGATTTATTTTAAATAATTTTGTGTTGATATTAGTTTAACCCAGATATGCCCACTGTCCCATGGGTAGGTCACTAAACTCGTGCCACTGCTTTTTATTTATAAATGAAATTTTAAGAGAACAAAATTTCTTGGGCATATCTGGGCTAATTGATATCAAGGCTTTAAATATACACTGTAAGTTATTCGTTCTCTTACCCGTGGATTAAAATATTTTAATTATTTTTCCATTAATCCGTACGTTGTTGGTTTTTTTACACTATTCTCTGTAAGGCTTAAAAAAGTTATAATTCTTGACGTTGCGCCAATGATAATTTTTTAATTTATTCACTGGATTCTAATCATTTAATGGAGTCGTCGAGCCACTAAACAATCTGCGAATAATTTCTTTCCCCATTTTATATCTTTTTGCTTTTGAAGAATAGCTAAAGACTTCATTATTTTTTTGACTAGTGAAAGATTTTGAATTTTGCAAATATTTAATTAATGACATCAATGTCTGGTATCTTCGATTATATAATATATTTTTAATTGTCCGTTGAAATTTCCAACTTAGCTCAGATGTATATATGTTAAATAAACATATATTTTCTTTTAAAATAAAAAAATTAAATATTCTGAGCGAAATTGTTTTGAGCCACACAGCTCACGCACACAATAACAAACCGGAATCCTTATCCCGAGCGTACTCTACGAATATATCATAAATGTACCAGCACTATAGATGAATGATAGTCGCTGATTATTGACTTGAAAGACATGAGTTTGAATCCCATATGGACTTTGGTGTATTTCAATCTATATTGTGACTGAGAAATTAAAATTACTGATTATTATATGAATATAACTCTGATTGATCGTCATAGATTGGATTTACACAAATTTTCCTAATCTCACGGATAAATATCGTGATGATTAACTAATATCAAGCTAGGTCGTAAAAATTCTATAATAATAAGCTACTTGCATGTATTGAAAAAATATCAAATGATTTATGATTTTAAGGTATAATGATTTTCAAAAAGCTAGTTTGCATTTTTGTTATTAAATCTCTTCTGATAACAGCTTACAAATATTGATTTATTATCAGAAAACAGCACTGAACATATTTCTAGAAAGCTTTGGCTTATAATGATTTCGTGCAGTTGATGATAATGTTTGAGTTTAGTTTTCTGACAAACGATATTTTGCTATTAAAAAATACACGAAATCATAATTTAATATTGAAATAGATTATATCCTCCGTTCTTAAATTATTATACAAAGGTTTTCGTGAAAATCGGGCAAATAAATATTACAGAATCAATCCATTATTTTAATTTTATAAATATATGTATTGACCCGTGTAGTGTACTACTAAAAAAAATGGAAATATTTTATACTTTTAAACAATAATTACAGTAAGCAGATTAGCTAGAAATGTAACTATTTATTTTCTTGAGGCACGTCTCAATTTGAAGTAACGTACCACTTTTTATAAAAATGTGAAATTTATCTTATTAGGAGTAGGCACGATGCTTATTTGCTCTACTTTTCTACAAATATAATAAAAAATCTATACAAATATATCTCTGATAGTGATATAAGACATCGCATATAATGTATTTTATTAGTAAAATTACTTGTCTTATACATATAATAATGACAATAAAATTAGCACATATCTACAATTAATTACAAATCATCTCAGTACCACCTCTTCGCGACTATCATAGATAGACCTTTTTTCCAATCCACTGCGCTGGGAAACGAAAGCGTAAGTTCCGCAGGAAAAACTTTGGAATTTTTTGACATCGAAAAGACGTAATAATTGCTAACAAACTCGACTTTCCAACGTAATAATTGACGGTTGGCAGCGATTTTAATAGACGCGTCACGCAGGTCTACATATGCATCCACGTCTCACTTTCAGCTGACAACCTTTCATCCGTGGAGCAGTTTTTTTATTTATTTTAAAATAAAACCCAATTATAGTCTTTGTATCCTGTCAGTCAAGAAAAAAAAACATGTAAAGATAAAGCTTAAAAAGGTATTAATGCGATTTCGCACGTGGATCGCTCGTTAATGGCATTGCTATACTTTCCCTTTGAGGGCTGACGGATATGGACTTTTTCTGATATATGCTTCCGGTTTTATTGCAATTTAAAAATATCATTAAGCATTTTGGGTATATGGTGTTGTAGTTGCAGTACTTATGTCTATCGATCGGAGTTACTTTTACCGTGTTGTGAAATTGGAAACGGGATTTCGGCGGAAATTAAAAATAGCGGTGCAACGAACAAAGGGCGACGATCGTAATATCGAATGTATATTATTTCACATTACACAACTTGTTCTGATGAATATCTCTTAAAAGAGAAGAAGTTGTATTCTGCAGTTTTTTCTTATAAAATAATGAACAAGTTAAGAGTAAGTGTATTAATGAGAATAATTATATTGCTATAGTTAGATAGATGTAGCAGTTAACAATTCTTATTAGAGTTATAATCTATTCCCTAGTTCCTAAGGCATATTGCGTCTACTGCTTAAAAATTAAATTTTTAACCTATAATAACAAACAATACCTTAAGAGAAATCAGATAATATCGATAATGATCATTGGAAAGTATTTTTTTTATTTCCGTGTCACTTAGATTTACCTAAAAAGCATGTTTCCGCGAAATCAAATTACTCACAAACAATGATAATCTTATAATGACTAATGTCCTTAATGATATGTACACGACTGAAACATTAGTAGCAAGTGTTATTAAAAATTGTTTATCATCCATAAAAGTAGCACATCTTTACCATTAATAACATGGCGTATTTCGCGTATTTCTAAAATTATTTGAATATCTGAGTATTGTTTTAATAATGAATATCTCAAAAAAGTTCCATAATATATGATTCACGTATGTTTCAGCTTCATCCAAGAGTTCATCAGTGAGCCCCTTGATGGTGTTTCTTTGGTCGTCGAAGCCCTAAGAAGTATCCAGCTAAGCCAAAACGCTCCTCTACCACTAACCGCAGTATCCAACGGAAACATTACTTCCCAGTCCATGCCTCCAGCTCGTCAAGCGCCGGCACAACAAAGAAGAGCCTTGTTAGACGAACTCGCGTGCTTGTAACTATCAAATTCTGAATCGCAACTCATTACTTTCAAAGAGCGGACATAAAATACGACACTTTTTATAGGCAATGCTTGCACAGTTGCTGTCAACGGTACCAAGAAGCAGCTAGACGACTAGTGGCATGTCCCGCTGGATTGTACGCGTTGGCTGCGTGCATCATGTCCACTGTGAATAAATCTAGGATCCTCGCCTTACAAGTATGTGAATAATACTAAAACATAAAATAAATAAATTGTTTTATATAAATATTTTTTAAATATTTCAGCTTCTAACTACTGCTTGTGAAGTGTCCAGTAGTGGACATGCGGGTGTTTCTGAAGCATTATCAACCCTAAGACTCAGATATGGAGAGCCGTGTCGCTTCAGATTTTTAGCTGGAATGGTACAGAGCGGAGGCGGTGAACTTCCAGCTGCTGGATTGCGTCTTCTTGCTGCTCTATTAAGAGGAGCTCCATCTCCAAGACGAAGGCTATATCTTCAAGCTGAATTGGATCAAGCTGGTCTAGATGTCACTGCTCTTAGAAAAGTAAGTTATTCGCACATTCCAAAAATGAGCAGATTAATAAAATATTTTTTATAAACTTTCAGGCTGTATCCAGAAACCCAGGTGCTGAGCAAGTCTTAGTAGAGCTCAGTCGTTATGAAAAGCAATTAATAGACGTGGATGGACTAAGCGAAAAAGCAACTGAAGCTGAAAAAGAAAAAGACGATATGAAGATGAAGCTCGAGTTGTTAGAAAAAAGAGTTCAGGTTTGTTTGGTTATTTTTTTATAACTAAATATATAATTCAAGTTATGCGCTGTAACGTTATATATTAATTACGTCAGATTCTTCAAGAGGAAAAGGGCATACTTTTGTCGCTGGAGCAATGCTTAAAAGAACGTTGTTGCGAATTGCAAGAGGAAGTCACGTCTTTAAGATCCGAACATGGAAATTCCTCTCGAAAGAAAATGAGCTCTAAACAAAAAACTGTAAAGAGAGGTAAATTTAATTGTAATATAATTTATTAATTATTAAATTCATTTTTTAATGTTTTTCTATTATGATTTTAGATGAATCATCGCCGCCGGAAGATGAAGGCATAAGTTCATCGGAAAGATCATTAAGCCCCGATGATGATCTCCAAAGAGAACCTATGGTTTACGAAGTGTTCAACGTACAAAACGAAACCATTCTAATGCGATCGTCCAAATCAAAAGAAATAAACAACATAGCTAATTCTGAAGGCACCACAAAGAAACTGTCCGACGACGAAGAAGAGACAACTATTGACGAAGTGATTGCAGAACTAAGAAACATCGTGAATGACGCAGAATCAGAACAATACATCAAAGACAAACTCACCGAAGGAAAATCTTCTCACACTGATTTAGAGACGTCGCTTAAAAATCACAAAGAACTCGAGAAGAAAGACTCAATTACGAGTACCAAACACAACATCTTAATCACAGATAATTCTGATTACGTTTGCAACTCCCTCCAGATTGATTCAGAATCTGAAATAATACCAGTAAAACTGCTTCCGCAACCGCCGAGAAAATCCAAGAGCCTAGTGCATCTATTTATACCATCAGCTGATCAAGGTGTAATATGTAATAATAATAAGAGGAACACTACTTATGAAGAAGAACCACAATATTATTCAAGCGACGATGGATCAGATTCGCTACTGAGTGCTTCTAGATGCCAACCTCAAATTTTACCAAAGTCGAATCAACAGGATGTTTACATCAAAACTAATAATAGATCATTGTTGAACACGATCATGGATGCTAGAGAAAGAGCTGCTATAGCTGAAAAACGCGAGCAAACCAGAAGAACAAGAAAATCAGGCGATGAAATTTGCAGGAGGCAGTCTATTAAAAGAACAGAATCTTTCCAGCGAATCGAACAAAAATTAGGCATAGTCAGCGTGAATGACATGAAAGTAGAACGAGACAGTTATGACGGATTGTATTATGTCGCAGAACAAGACGGTGTTAATTATGATTCATACAAAAGAAACTCTGATAAGAACCGCCAAGATACGAAGCAACGCCAAGATAATATATCTGCACTGATCGAGTCTAAAAAGATGACGAAAAGCTTAGACAGGATAGATGAAGGATTGGATTCAATGGTAGATATCATAATGACGTCCGAAAGCAGAAACTATAACTGGAAGAGCAAAGATAAAAGCGACTCTAAAGATCACAATGCAATTACTTCTCCAAGAAGCCCTACAAGTAAAAGAAGATCTAATGCTAAAAATTCAAAATCTAAATACGAGAAAGAAGTTGATAATAAGGATGAGTATGACCAGAGCAGACAAGTTCTAGATGCTTCGCACAGATTATATTTTCCAGCTTCAAGACTCAGCTCTAGCTCATTCGAGCAATTGTCTTCAACCAATAATGGATCTAACACGTCTTTCGTCATCAAAAGAGGTCACACCAATGCGGGATTGTATTCAGGACAAAATTGTAACAAGGATCTCATGGGTAATTTAAGCCCAGCCCGCTTGGCGACTTCGGGTCTCACTGGAAAGGATTTCAAAAGGAATTTGTCTCCTATTGGTCCTAAAAGCATGTCAAATAGCACAATGGGACTTGCCAAATTAACCGATATGCCTTCTGGATTATATTAATCAGATGATTAAATGTGATAATGTTAATTTAAAATATAATTCTAAAGCATATTTATATGATTTATTAAGTGCAATATATAATGAAATATTTTAAGTGACGATATCAAAGACAGTGCCTTTTATCATATATTTATACTAATAAGCGTTTGTACAAATATATATTAAAAAAATAAAGTGTGTGTTAAAAATGATACGATGGTGTCGGATGAAATGTGTTAAAAAATATCTCTGGGATTTTTCGTTAATTTTTTATTAACCTAATTCAATAAGAAAATGTTTAAATAAGTATTGTTGCTGGAAGTAGAATTGATGTATCATTTAATTTTAACGTAAATCTCTTGTGTGTAAATATTTGGTAATATTATGAATGATTTCGAAATAAATACAACAAAAAATATAATATTGTTTTAGTATATAATATAAAAATATAAAATATGTTGTTGCTGTCTTAGTTTATCAATTTAATAATTTAAAAACAATCTAACGTACAAAGGTCATCTCGTTTAGCATTTCATAGCATTATGTATCACACTTATATAATTTATTATGGTTAGTGTTATGTCAGTCTCTTCTCGAAGTGTCTAAGATGAGTTTGTGTTCCATTTTGTTTTCTTCGCTCCTATGCATTTGCGTAGTAAGTGGATATGTCGTGAAAGTCAACGATTTTTTATTTAGTGGAGGCTTAGAATTCATAGATATGTCTCACCCTTACGATAATCACACTGCTTATTGGCCGGGTGGAAATAAATTCCAGTTTACCAAAAAATATACGGGAAGAGAACCTAATGGAATATGGTAAGTTAATATTTTAAAATCTGCACAATTGGTTTAAAAATTTCATATATAATATATCTGTATAATCTGCAGCCTAATTGTGTCTTTTTGTTTTATATTTGTATGTTATTTACAACAAATAATATCTGACATAATGTCTACAGCAACATAATAAATAAAAAACACTGTAATTGCCGAAATTCCAGAAATTACTCATATATTGTGCATCTGTGGACTTTTTAATGACTGAAATTGATTTTATTATCTTTTTTAAATTAATACGAATAATTTTTAGTGATTTATTAAAATTATATTTTTTGAACATACCGAGTTCTAGTCTTTTCTTTTCTTAATTAGATAAAATTAAGCTGATTAGCTTTAAATACTTGAGGCTTCATTATGTTTTAAATTAAAATGAATGGTCTTAATACTATTATTGATATTTTTATAACATAGAATTATGTGTTTATGAACATCATTATTCAAACTGTTTTTTTTTAATTCCTTATACTTTTACGAATATATTGGAATAGTGGAATATTTTATCAATACTATTTGAATAGTTTAACATAACGAATATTTAAAACCTCTAATCGTTAATGCAATTCTTTATTTCTTGAGTATGTTAAATGGCGTTATTTATTGAAATCAGATTTTTTTTAAATAAATCAGATGAGTATTTAAAATAAATTATTTGTTTTTTTAAGCAGTACTATTCGTGTGACTCTCACACATAAATATAATTCTTACCTATGCTTCTACCGCGCAATAAGACTGCGATTCTATTTTAATTAAACGAAATAAACGACATTTTTAATACATAATATAAAATCACTAAATATGAAGCAAAAGTTTTTTTTTTATATCTTAAATAAGAAGCAGTAAAATTAAACAAATTATGCACTTAAACCATCAGCACTGTTCAGTCATCTTGAAGGTAGCTTGTCAAAGTGACATGCCCATTACAAGACGTGCTATGGCTAAGATGAGAAGGTCAATATTATACCAATGGCCTCTGACATGTGCAGAAGTTGGTTCAACCTAGGTATCATTATGTAAAAATTAAAATATGACAATTTTAACCATCATTCGCTGGTCCTTCGAGCCACTATAATACGACCATTACATGTAGGTTAAGATTCCGCCCCGTCGAAGATAGAAGTCAAACAAATCATTTTGCATTTGAATACGTGACTAGAATAAGTGATAGATAGTTTGTATCAAGTCTGGTAAAAACGGTGTCCAGGTCCAACTTTTTCTCCATTGCTTAATTATTAAAAAATTCTACGTCATTCAACAAGTAACAATGCGACGTAGAAAAGATTCAACTTTATGCCGTGAGAGCATATAAAGGTAAGCTTCTATATGAGTTATATTCTACTCTTCTGACCCTCGTTTAATTCAAGCGGCACCCATCTATCCAGTTTCTTTATCTGGATGATTTATTTTAAATAGGTAAATATTGTTGGAATAGTAACTTCAAACCATGGTGCTAATATTAATCAGCTTCCACCATCACCCACGTGCCTCATGTTTAAGATTAAAATTTCAAGGACATAACTTCTCAAACCATCGACGTACTGTACATTAATTAGCCACATCCTGTCTAGATACGTCGTTGACATTTTTAGCTATATGCGTTGCTTGAATTACACGATATAACCCAAATCAAATTGATCTGAAAAAATATCGAAACGTATCAAAAACATACATTCGAAAGAGTATGTACCGTCACAACAAAAAATAACAAGATCTGTCAAAATTAAATTTCAAAGATATTATCAAACTTTTTACTTTTAAACAGATTATGCACTTGTAAAGAATTATGCAGTACTTTATAGTCATTGTGAGTTTCTTTCAATTTTAACATAGCCATTGTATAATCTAGCTTTATTCGCACACAATTTTCTGATAGCTATGTTTTTATTAATTCAGTAAACTAAATTATTGCTTATAAATAGCAATATATACTTTTTAGTAATTATTGAGTACTAGTAAAAAAAAATAATATCGCTTCCATTATTTATCAACTTTTAGAAATATTAATAAATAATATTTCAATTGAAAGATCGATTGCTCAAAAACAGCATTCCGTTCAACGAACATATAATTAAAGTAAAGATCAAGTTTTACGCCATTGTATATATGTGTGTATAAAATTGCAACAGCGAAAGTTGCGTGTATCTTTAAAATGACGAAATAAATTATCAAGAAAAAATAACAAGGTAATCAGAGGTCAACGAGGTCCAAGAATAATGTACATATACGCCAACAAGATTTCCATTTAGCATTCAGTATATTCTCGGACTTCAAGATGGATTCGCGTACTTTGCTATTGGTGACCTTGACCATATGTTTTGCTTATGCTGAAGGTAACACGGTCAAGGTTAACGATTTCTTGTTCAGTGGTGGTTTAGAATTCTTAGACCTCTCATACCCTTATGATAATCACACGGCCTACTGGCCTGGTGGTAAGAAGTTCCAATTCACTAAAAAACATACAGGAAAGAATCCAACTGGAAAATGGTATTAAAATCATTTACATACATTACATGAATAGGTATTAAATTAAATTACTGATATAGGTATTCCGCTAACGAGTTCTGCACAGCTGAACATGGAGGAACTCATCTGGATGCTCCCTATCACTTTGGATATTCACAATGGACTGTTGGACAAATACCATTCGAACATTTGATAACGCCATGTAAGTATTATATAAAATTAAATAATCGTTGCATTAGTTTAAATAAAAATTATACGTTATAGTGGTCGTCGTGGATCTCAGTATTTTGGTATCTGGAAACAACGATTTCGTCTTAGAGAGGCACCACATGGATAACTTGTTCTTGGGAGATCCAAAGAGAAACTTTACTGTCTTGTTCAGATTCGGATGGAGCGAGTATTATGGAAATTTGGAAAAATATTTTGGATCTCGCACTCCAACTCCCGACAATGTTAATTTTCCAGGTATCAGTTAATCTTATTTCTTAAATATCATTAGGTTAATAATTATTTATTATTAACTAAACATAGGAAGTATTTTAAATAGAGATTCCATGTCTTCTATGGATGTGAAACAATTTATGTTAATTGAATGTCAGATATTAAAGTAGTAATCGTCAATTTTTCGAGATATTCAACAAATCTAATAAATGTATAATAGATACACAGATTGGTACGTTGTTGAAGCGTTCTCAGCCGCT
Organism: Plectrocnemia conspersa; assembly: GCF_051122295.1. Lineage (NCBI taxonomy): Eukaryota > Metazoa > Arthropoda > Insecta > Trichoptera > Polycentropodidae > Plectrocnemia > Plectrocnemia conspersa. The sequence continues at coordinate 11,649,763 of NW_028277166.1, read as the reverse complement.
GAGCAAGATCGCTAGCTCGCGTTTTCACGCGTGATAAGAGCGAAAAAAATTACATTTAATCAACATATTAACGTTTTAGTATAAATTGGCGCGTCCACTTTGTCACAGATTTTTAAGATGTTATAAATATGAAGGAATTATTAAAAATGCTACTAATTTTAATATTTGTTTATATAATACAATATAATAAAGGCGTACCGCCACAAATAAAATAAATACAATTTAATAGAAATCTTAACTTTAATTTAAAACGTTAAATTAAAAATATAATTATTTATTGTTAAAATAATATTCCACAGACCATAGAGATTTTTTAATTGTTTATTTGCCTCCATTTTTATCTTCAATAATGTGAGCTCTTTTAGTGACTTAATAATCTCCAAAACTACATGCAAATATCTATATCATTAAGATTTTATTCATCTCAAAAAGAGCATTGGGCTAATGAAAATTTGCAAATACATTGCAGACCTATTATCTATAGCAGGAAGCACAAAATGAGGATGTTCTATTTGTTAAATTTTTCCTGTAAAAAACCTGTGTAGTCTGTTACTTCTTGGGTGATTTTTGATGAGCCCTTGATTCTTAAAACACCAAATCAAGACTAATATTTCTGGTTTTGAAGAACTTCTTTAATGAAAATGACGCATGTATGCTCTTTGACTAGAACAATGAAACTCTGATATTCAAAGTATAATTCAATAAGCTTTACAAGCAAAACTTTAGCAATATTTATTTCCTAAGCATTTATTTTTATAATTTAAAATAAAAATAGAATAACATATACCTATAAAAAAGTTATTAAATTTTTAAATGGTAAAATGACTTTTGCTCTACCTTGTTTATACTGGAATTGTTTTTTTATAAATCACACTATGGAAATCACAAATATATTTTATTATAAAGGAATTAGCGAAGATGTTGCTAGATGGATAACAGAAAACAAGAACTTAGTCGGCGTTGGTGTTGATACTCCATCTGTAGATCCAGGATCAGTTCGAGGATTGGCTCATGCCATTTTTGCTTCTCATAACATATTTATGATGGAAAATGTGAAGATCGATAAAGTCATACCTAGTGAGTATCAGAATTTGAATAAAACACATATTTTATGATACTTAATTATTCAATATTTTTATAGGCCATCTATGTGCAATTATGGTCATGCCGATGAAGATTCAAGATGGCACTGGAGCTCCGTGCAGAATCACGGCAATATGTCCAAAATTACACGCTGGAGATTTATTCTAATTACATTTACAGTCCGATGGTTAAATGTTACGAAAGTTAATACAGAATTCGGATAGCAGTGCAGGCAGGGTTATCGTTGAAATTTATATTTAATAATAAAATATTTTACAACATTTATGTATCTTATTATTTGGAGTCTTATACACTTTTATAATATACAATCAATCAGAATTAATCCATTATCGTACACAACCATTTGAATACACAGATTTCACATTATAAATAAATCAAATAATATATAATGTAATAATAAGTTTATCTAATTTGATAAATATATCATTTCTTGTAACATCCTATACATAAAAATTATAATAATTATACATAAAGCATACTTCCTAATAAGCACTTAATGCACTTTTGGCATATTTTTCGCTTATGCGAAAACTATGCCCAAACACAAAGTAAACATTTTTAATTCAGTTGTTATACCATACAATGGCACGGCACTAATCCTAAAAAATAGTATTATAATTTTTTTTTGTTCCTTCTTACTTGTTATTTACATTAAAATAAATAAATAAAATAATTAAAAGTAAATTTCATATTTAAAGATTATCCTATCAAAATTTTTATATTCAGAGTCGGAGTCGGACCTTGCGAAAAATTCAGTCGGGAAAAATTTTCAACGACTACAGCCTGGTCTTTCCACAATGGCAACATTAATCGCCACTCTAATCTTTCATTTGACTACGAATTTCAATAGGTACACTGTTCTATATTGTAGTATGTTGCAAATGCAACCTGCTGTTCTTTTATGTTGTATAGCTTGACTCATACTGCCACTCTTCAACCCATATGTAACATTGCTGACAATGTATAGGACAATTAAGATATATTTCATCACACTTTTAAGGATCTCGCTTTACTCGCTAATATCTAATTATAAATTTCTTAAATTTTAAAACTTATTGTAATCCAAGACTGGTAAATATTATAGATGACTTTGTAATCGTTTTATTATAAAGTAAGATATTGGAAAAAAGATTTCAGAAAAACACAATCTGTGGGTCCAGGATCATATCGAGGATTGACCTAGTGAGTAGCAAAATTCCAATATAACATTTTTTTTTTAATACTTCCTATTACATATTTTCATAAGCAAGATGACACTGAAGCTCCATGCATTCACAGCAATATATCTAAGATAAAACGCTGTAGATTAATTTTAATTACACATACTCATTCTGAGGGTTGGATGTCAATTTATATAATACAAAATTCTGTAGCAGGGTCGCTAAAATTAATATTGAAAAATAAAAATATTCCATAACATTTTTGTAAATTTTTATTTGGGGCTTTCTACACTTTTATAATATACAATCAATGCTCAATTTCTTATAAAATTAAGACTCGGCATAAATCCATCATCATACACGACCATTTGAAAATATTGATTCCTTTATCATAAACAAGCCGATCATATACATTTAGAAATAAATCAAATAATGTATTATGTAGTAATATATAGCACAAATAGAGGCACCTGGAGCACAGTGTACATATATATTTATTATAATCTGATTGTTTTTTAAAAGGTAGTACGTAATTAACTGGATATATTAGGTACAATGTAATATTGCAGATATTACTGGAATATTTTCACGTTCAACCGAAAAGCAAATTTTAATGACAATATATAATTTATACGAAAGGTTACAATTTTTATTTTTTTAAATATGTACGTTTACCCTTAAAGTAATTAAACTTTAAAATATTTTTGGCATAACACATAATATTATGACTAAATATATTATATATGTAATTATAGCATTTTTCAGACTTCAGGGAAGCTTAATTATAATTATTTTCTTTTAATATATCAACGAGCGAATAGCTAAGTAAATTGCACTTTAGGTTACACACAAATTTAGTTATAAAGTCAAAAAATCTGAGGTCATCGTGGGTCATGTAAAAATTGATAACGCCCTAGCGATATTACTAATAGGGATATGACAAGCGCGATTACTCTAAACATACACAAAAGTTGCAAAAATATTTTTCCATTGATTGATCAAAATATCGACATATGTGTTTCATCGCTCACAGAAGCTAACATATTTTATATTATAATAATAATACATATATCAAAAATGTAGAACTCCCTTATCGTGTATAATTTGTAAGGATTTAAAAATTTGAAAAAGGTATAAAAAATTTAATACTGTTCTCGTTCATTACTCTTATTACGATCCAATTTTATTAGATATGTCCTACAGAATATTCTGTACATATATCTATATTTATGGAATTGAAAAATATATATATATTAGCACGTGAAAATTGAGATGTATCTATATGCATATAAATAGCAATAGCTAAACTCAAAAATTACAATCTTATGATATTATGACACACAAAATGGCGCGTAGAATATTATTGCATAATTATTGCAACACACATTTAACCAGTTTAATACTGAAGCATAGTATATGTTATTGCCACAAACTATAACATGAATCAACACATATAACAAATCGTTCACATCAGTAAAATTCACAACCACCGATTAAACAAAGTATATGCGTTATTGCTTACGAAGCGAAGAATAAAAAAATATAATTAATTTTTATAGAAATGCCATTTCAAATAAGCAACTGTATTATTAAAATTAATAATAACAGCGTTGACAATATAAAACAGAACACGTAATATCATGAAGATGTTCATTTTCTATTCAATAACAATTAGCAATGACATCATAATGAGCATCTTTATTATTCATTACATAAAAAAATATGTACCTTTCACTTTACCTTATGACATTAACACAAAATTTTTTAAATTCACAAAATTATATTTAGAAATAATGCTTCACTTCAAAATGATAATAATCAAATAACATAAAAAATGATTATATAAAAATGACAAAATTACAAAAAATAGTTAATATACATTCAAGATAAATGGAAAAAATAAGTAATACTCCAAATTATTCATCTATGTCATTAAAATTAATCTTTCCAATCTTTCTTGATTTCAAACGCCCACTCCCATTGGAGGTGCTGATTTTTGTCATCATCGGTGAAAAGACTGTTCACGGAATATGAGCCTCGCGCCATCATACCGGAAGGTGCGTCCTCAAGGGGGGTAGTGTAAGATTGAATTTCCATCTTGGGTGGGTAGGAACCGACCATATGTGCCATCTTGTCAACTGCAATTTTGTAACAAATTAACATTATTTTATAATGAAAATTCCATCAATTTCTTTTAAACTACTTTAAAAATAACGTTTTTTCCAATTTGGTTATTAATTTGAATATTATTGATGATTATTCCTTCTTGAAATGGTTTTAAATACAATGGAACGTAATTATTTATAATGTAGTCGATTTACTATTAATATTAATTTTACACAACACACATTAGCATAAAAAAAACACTTCTCAGAATCATAAGAATGTAAGATATATCATTAATCTTTGATTGGATTTCTCGGAACCTTTTATCACTGATTTAAGGGTATTTCATATTGTTTTTGAATGGTAACTAATTGACCATCAGTTTTCGCAGTAAAAATATTTTTTTTAATTATACTACCAAATCAACCACAATTTAGTTTGTAGTAAAAAATTCAATATCATTGTATATTCCTAAATTATATGTATATAATCAACAAGACAATTTTTAGTCTGTCGGTTTTAAAAATAATCATTAGTTCACTTTTTTTTAAATGTAAAAATGTGTGCTATAAATCAAGTTAAGGGTAAAAATAACTACTTAGTCAAAGCCGCCGTGAATATTACCAGTAAAAAAAACTGTTATTGGTCGAAGAAATACAATTAACAAACATGAAATGTCACAAAAGCCTGACTGTTTTGGAATAAAGTGTCAAAGCGTAAAATAAATTCAATAGGGGTCGGAATGAGTGCACTGCGTTCTAAAGATACAGCAAAGTTCAAGAGCCAAATAATCTGGGTGTGCTTCTTATATTCCGAAATGGAAGGTATCCACTGATAAAGGCGGTAGATTATACAACCATCCTGAAAATTTGTTTCTTCTCTTCGATGGAATTTGAACTGCAACTTCACCCTGTGATAGTAATGTTATTTTATCACTTTTATTAATGCAGAAAAAATGAGATTGAATTTTTTTTATATTAAATTAATAGTTTATTAAAATATTTCAGAATATAAGGAAGCATGTGGAAAAATATCCAGGACTGGAATAGTTCTTAGTTAAGCCGATAGAATATCTTAGTTACTTATAAATGAAAAAATCTATTGCACATCTCAAAAAGCAAACAAAATCATATAGAAGAGATCGAAAGAGCATGCCACAACGAATTATACCACACTCATTGAATCATTGATTAATTCCATGCTCGTGTTTTAGCAGTATTGAAGACTAAAGCAATAGATCAATATTTTACTTAATTACTACCTACTTCTTCGTTGTAATATATGATTTTAAAATATTTTTTACTAATGTTTAAAATTGAATAATGAATTTCAATATTTTTTTAATTATTGAAATTGTATCATTTATTTTACTTTTTTTAAAATATTGAATTATTAAAAATATAACATATATAAATATAAGTCAACTTATTAAATCGAAAGCATAAAGATAGTTTCACTATGTGACCCATTTCCACAGATTAATGACACATGTTCATGAGATATAAGTATGACTAACAGTGGGGGATGTAATCTTACAAATGATGCTATTTATAGAATAGCATAAAAAAATCTGGTGTGTGAAATCGGATATATTAAATTTTACTGTGGCTGTGACGAATTTTTCGTATATATTATATTTAGTCTAACTAATTAATTATATTATTATTAACTTATTTCAAAATTATAATTTTTTTAGTGTAAGCTAGATTATACATATTTGACTGTTTTATTAAAATTAGTGAAATCAATTGAATGTAATTTTTTGGGGTTCCATAAATTTATGATACAATGGCAAATGTTCATGTATCACTTTGCATAACAATATTCATATCATACAAAAATATGATATTAATAAACCGACATTTGTCATGAGCCCTACTGCAAATTTTTACCGAAATTTGAATGGCAAAATTTTTCTATAATTTGTATGTTAATGATATAAAACACAATAATGTTTATTATTAGAACTAAATAATATATAAATATGTTTAAATATATAACCAACATACACCTTAATTGAATTATATGAAACCATCCAATATGGCTGCGGTGAATTGAGCTTTGTGATACATATAAGGAATTGAATTTCATCATTCACAAGTTGACCATTCTGGTCTGTATATATATAAAAAGATTAATATTCGACTCTCGTATTAATTACTCATTTAATACCACAATATTCACATCTACTTCAAAGTATATAATTATTTATATTCCGTTAAAACTTACCAGTTCCTAATTGAATCAATCCAAGAATGCGTGAAATATTTTAAATGTGTTATAAAATCTGCAAAAGTTTATAAAGCTATTTGTTCATTTGTATTTACCTGGCATTCCCAGTCTATAGATCTTCTGAACGTACTTGAGTCCATGTACAATTTCACGTTGCACGATAAAGTCTATCCTAATTTTGTATTGAACGCCATCCTTAATTATAAACACCTAAAAATGGAATTTAATACATTATTAATGTCATATATATACATAGAAAAGCTAAATCATTACATACTTGTTTCTTGAGGTCAGTGAGATCACCGGATAGATCGAGCTCGAGATCGTCTCGACCCTGCACGCACAAAGCCAATTTTTTCACAATAACTCGCCTTGGGTCAGATGGATCTGTAATTTAATAAAAACATTTCATTAATAATGTTGTGAATATGATACATTCGAAAAAAATATGTCAATTTGAAAATGTTGTCTTTAGAATGATAATAATTGAAGTTAGCATCATCAGTTTGAAAGAAAACGATCACAACTCTAGATTTTTAAATTAAATATTTAATGTTAAATCTAGTATCTCCTGTTAGTTGTGCTTTGACTGTTCTAGTGAAAGCATTCTTTCTTCTTTGTTATAATGTCTGAACAAGGATCGATATGATTTTTGTCATCTGCAGAAAAAACTAAAAACATCGTAGTTTCTAAATATGATTTACAAGCAATGATCATATCCATCTAGAAGTTCATCGTCTTACTATTGTGTATACAAATTAAACGTTTTCAATTCAATAAGCTACAAAGTCGGTTGTTATGTTTGTCATGAAGGTCAAGAAAAGAGAAGAGGGGATTAAATTGGTGCTTGTGTATGGCATTGTGATAAATTTAAACGATAAGGTGCAAAATAAGAGAGCAATAATAGACATTATCTTCTACAGTGATGACTGTATGGGGAAAATAACAATATATGCATTTTTGATTTATCACGTTTGATAAAATAGTTACGATTAGAATTAAAGCGATAGCTTTCAATGCTGTTTTTTGCCGATACTGAAATACAAATAATAATAATTTGACTTAATATCTATTAGTACAGAAATATTATGAGGTTACATTGTAGCCTTTAAGTACAACAGTTCAATATTAACTTGTCTAATTTTTATTCAAAGGGATAATATATATATATTAGTAATTTCGAACCAATCTATTCATTAAATAACGTTTGCCGAAAAGCCAAACATACAATAAGTAAACAGCTGCGCTAGTGTTTTAAGATTAAGATTTTATTGCTCATTGACTCTGCAGATAATGTGCTGTGTTATTTTGGAAAATGAATAACAAAAGGCAATTTTTAATTTTATGTTTAATTGTGCCGATATCATTGCAATACCTTTGTGAGATCTGCCAGGCGTCGCAAAATATGATTTACCTAGTTGCGTCAAATTTTGTGAGCCTTAACCTTTGCTAAAAACCTGGCAATTTTTCGGCGCAAACTTCTATTTTTTTATTTTTTGTTCATAAATATATGTTTTAATGATGTTATAGAAAGGAATAATTTTATATAATTTATATAACAAGGTACATTGTTATGTAATGATCAGGTCGAAAATTTTTATTTATAATTTAAGATTGCAATTTCATACCTTTTTTTGTATACTTTTATCATTTTACATTTTTTACTTATCTTTTTTGTAGCTATCTTTTAATGCGACCTTTACTTAAAATCTAGCATAAAGACAAATTTGCGAATTATTGAGGTATTTTAGTTATAATTTTATTTATAAAAGCAATTTGCTCTTTATTATTTATCAACAAGGACAGTTACAAAGAAATAAGATTAATTGTAATTTTATATAAAAAATTACATTTTTATGGACTAAAAATTACAATCAATAATAAGCAAAAGTATCTTTAAATGAGATCAAC